>NW_027097433.1:0-60000 GCF_019320115.1 Miscanthus floridulus
AAAAGGTTTTGTGTGGTAGAGTAGTAATATTACTATGCCCTATATAAAAACAAATGTTATTTATGTGCATTATAAACTTTGATGCTTTTGTTCGTAAGAACGATGCATGCATCATGAATAATTCACTCGTTACTTCCTTCACCTCTTAGTCTGGAGTTAAGTAGTGAGTCTGGTTTGAGGAATGTAATCCATCTTAGATACTTTTAGATTTTGATCAAATGGTCTTACTTGGATTAAATTGGCTTCCTACAGTATGGCTCGTGCCAAGATGACGCCCCGTAAGTCCACCGGACCCAAAGGAGTTCCTCGTCACCAACTTGCCCCTAGAAATGATGGTGCTAGCAGTAGCAGTACTAGGCCTGATCCCCAGGCAGAGATACTGAGGGTTTCTATGGAGTTAGCACAATCTACTAGAGATAGGGCTTTGGATATTATACAAATAGGAGAATTACAGGGTCAATTGAGGCAGCTCACTACTGCCCACAGGAACTGCGAAACCATGTTGGTTCGTACGGTGGAGGGAAGAAATGAAGCTTGGCAGAGGGAAAATGTAGCTAGAGCTAGAACTCATGAGCTAGAATTCTATGTAGAAGATTTAGAAGAACATAATACGTATCTACATGAGGAAGTTCATAGGCTTAGCAATCTACTAAATCCGAATCATGAGCCTCAAGCTGATGCCATGGACCCCGGTGTCATCCTTGCCGATGATGATGAATCAAGAGAGGAAGAAGAAGAAGATCCTGAAGAATTGGTAATGATCGATGAAAGTGATGATGAAGGCAGTAATAATTCTGGAATGGATACCGAGCCTGAAGTTTGAAGGAAATTGAGGAAAAGAGTAGAGTTGTATAATAATAGCTCTAGTTAAGTTATGTAGTTCTGTTTTCGTACTCGTGGGTTTGTTTGTACATTAGTAAACTCTATGTAATGTGTCTAGAGTAAGCTTTGGTACAATTCAATAAAGACATGTGAATAAAGTTTGGTTTGTTATGAGCAGATGCGTCATACGCGGGGTTCGTTTATTCTGAGAACTTCACAAGATGAGGACGGTATTCCAGATCCGCCACCAGTTCCAACAAATTTAGCTGATGCTATAACCGCACTTGTCAATGTGACGGCTGAGAATTCTTGTTTGCTTCATGAGATGGCTCAGAGTAATCAGAATCAGATGTACAGAAACCGTGGACGCCACCATAATAGACAGGAGGCTACATATGTTGATTTCACAGACACAAGACCCTTGGTGTTCACCAAGGCAGATGAACCATTAGAGGCTGATGACTGGCTTCGAACCATGGAGCAAAAATTTGACCTTATCCCATGCACGGAGTATCAGAAACCTATGTTTGCTGCCCAGCAACTTAGAGGAGCAGCAAGTGCTTGGTGGGCAAACTTAGTGGCTATGCAACCTGCTGGCATTCCAATAACTTGGGCTGAGTTCCGTACTGCCTTCAGAGCCCATTATATCCCTGAAGGAGTGATGGCTATGAAGCTGGATGAATTCCTTGCTTTGAAACAAGGAGATCAAACCGTGATGCAGTATGTGGGAAGATTTAATCATCTGTCCCAATATGCATCCGAACATGTCAATACTAATGCCAAGAAGAAGAGGTGGTTTATGAGAGGCCTGAATACCAAGTTGCAGACTATGATGACCACTTGCACCAATGTTACTTACCATGAGGCCGTAAATATTGCAATTGCTTCAGAGTCAAAGTATCGGCAGCATAAGGAGCTCAAAAAGAAAAAGAGTGTGTCGTCTGGATCTTTTGGGGGAAATCAGAAGAGGCAGAGGGTGATTTATCATCCAGTAAACCATTATCGTCCTCCTTATCGTCTGCCATAGTCTTAAGCCGGGCAATAGTCAAATGTCCGTCCTGCTATAACATATCCGAGTTCACAGTCAACTAATGCTCCTAGTGGCAATGCTCCAACATCCTAGGGTCACAACTATCCGTGCTACAATTGTGGAAGGACTAGTCATTTCTCCAGGGAATGTCCATATCCTAGGTAGATTAATCAAAATTATCAGAAGGCCCCTGCTAATCAACCACAGGGTCAGGCACCAAACAAGAACCCCAATCAGAATGCTCAGAAGGGCAAAGATGAGAGGAAGACAGGACAGGGTGTTCTATATTCAAGCTAGAGAAATTCTAGAAGGGGAGCCAGTGATGATGGGTATGTTTCCTGTTGCCAATCACCCTACAGTTATACTTTTTGATTCTGGCGCATCGCATTCATTCATCAATAGAACATTTGTCATGAAGCATGAAATTTCCATTGGGACAACAAAGGAAAGTTTCTTTATACAGTTGCCCGGGGGATGTCTGTGTACTAAGGAAATGGTATACCAGGTACCGTAAACCTGGGTGGGCATATTTTTCCCACTACCATGATTATCCTTAAGGATCAGGATATAGATGTAATCTTGGGAATGAATTGGATGTATCAGCATAAGGCTGTTATGGATGCTTTGAATAGGACATTAAGAGTAAGTTTGCCTAATAGTAATTCTCAACTTCTCATCCAACTTCCAACCCTAAGGAGATCAGTGGGCAAGATTTGTACAACTGCTGTCAAAGAGATTAGAGATATTCTGGTAGTGTGTGAATTTCCGGATGTGTTTCCTAAAGATTTACCCGGTTTACCACCTGATAGGGATGTACAGTTCAATATAGAATTACAACCTGGAACAGCTCCAATTTCTTGGAGAGCT
The DNA here is from genome assembly GCF_019320115.1 of Miscanthus floridulus. Classification (NCBI taxonomy): domain Eukaryota; kingdom Viridiplantae; phylum Streptophyta; class Magnoliopsida; order Poales; family Poaceae; genus Miscanthus; species Miscanthus floridulus. The sequence continues at coordinate 2,720 of NW_027097433.1, forward strand.
TATAGGATGCCACCTAAGGAATTGGCCGAGTTGAAGACTCAGTTACAAGAATTGATTGAGAAAGGGTTTATCCAACCTAGTTCCTTACCTTGGGGATGTCTGGCAATTTTCGTGAAAAAGAAAGATGAGACCCTGAGGTTATGTGTTGACTATCGTCCACTGAATGAAGTGACCATCAAGAATAAGTATCTATTACCTTGGATAGATCTGCTTTTTGATCAATTGGCCGGAGCCAAAGTTTTCTCCAAGATAGATTTGAGATCAGGATATCACCAAATTAAGATAAAGCCTGAAGATATTCCCAAAACAGCATTTACCACAAGATATGGATTATATGAATACTTAGTAATGTCTTTTGGTTTGACAAATGCTCCAGCTCATTTCATGTATCTAATGAACTTAGTATTCATGCCTGAACTAGACAAGTTTGTAGTAGTGTTTATTGATGACATTTTAGTATATTCCAAGAATAAGAAAGAACATGCGGAACATCTTAGAATTGTTCTGACTCGCTTGAGAGAACATCAACTATATGCCAAGTTCAGCAAGTGTGATTTTTGGCTTAAGGAAGTGCAATTTCTTGGACATGTCTTGTCAGCCGAAGGAGTTGCAGTTGATCCTAGCAAAGTGAAAGATGTGCTTGATTGGAAACCGCTAGCCACAGTTCATCAAGTTTGGAGTTTTCTAGGATTGGTGGGGTATTACCGTCGGTTTATTCTAGATTTCTCAAAAATATCAAAGTCCATAACTGAATTGTTGAAGAACTAAGTTAAGTTTGTCTGGTCATCAGATTGTGAGGAGGCTTTCTAGACTTTGAAGAGACTGTTGACTACTGCACCAGTGTTAGCCCAACATGATATCGAGAAGCCATTTGATGTTTATTGTGATGCTTCAGGTATTGGTATTGGGTGTGTGTTGATGCAAAAAGGCCGAGTCATTGCCTATGCATCCAGGCAACTTAAGCAACATGAAGAACACTATCCGACTCATGACTTAGAGTTAGCAGCTGTGGTTCATGCTCTGAAGATTTGGCGGTATTACCTGCTTGGTAATACGTGTCATATGTATACAGACCACAAAAGCTTAAAGTATATCTTCACTCAGTCAGAGTTAAACATGCGACAAAGAAGATGGTTAGAACTGATTAAGGATTATGATTTGGAAGTACATTATCACCCTAGTAAAGCAAATGTAGTTGCAGATGCCCTCAGTCGCAAAAGTTATTGCAATTGTCTAACAATGAGAACAATGGGTTTGAATTTATGTCAAGAAATGGAAAAGTTGAATGTAGAAGTAATTCAACAAGGAAGTTTGACCAACATAATTGTTGAAGTCACTATTCGAGATCAAGTTATTGCTGCTCAGAAGGAAAACAAGGGTATAGCTCATATCAAGGAAAGAGTCCAGAATGGAAAGGCGAAATGCTTCAGCATAGATGATGAAGATGTGTTATGGTTCAAGGATCGCCTGGTGGTACCAAAAGTTCCTGAGTTGTGGCAGTCAATTCTAGATGAGGCACATGCTACTAGGTTATCAATCCATCCGGGAAGTAACAAGATGTACCATGACTTGAAGCAAAGATTCTGGTGGACAAAAATGAAAATAGAGATTGCTAGATACATAGCAAAGTGTGATACTTGTCAAAAGGTGAAAGCTATACATTTGAGGTCTGCTGGTGAGTTACAACCATTACCTATTCCATCTTAGAAGTGGGAGGACATAAGTATGGACTTTATTGTTGGTCTACCCAAGACATCAAAGGGATTTGACTCAGTATGGGTTATTGTAGATTGACTCACTAAGTCAGCACATTTTCTTCCAGTCAAGACAATATATCCTATAATCCAATATGCCAAGATGTATTTAGCAAGAATCATGAGTCTCCATGGAGTACCCAAGACTATTGTGTCAGATAGGGGTACACAGTTTGTCTCCAACTTTTGGAAACAATTGTATTCTTCATTGGGTACCAAACTTCTGTATAGTATAGCTTATCATCCGTAGACTGATGGACAGACTGAAAGAGTTAATCAAGTACTTGAAGATATGTTAAGGTGTTGTGTCCTTAACTATTCCAATAAGTGGGATGAATGCTTACCTTTGGCTGAGTTCTCATACAACAATAGTTATCAGGAAAGCATTAGAATGGCTCCATTTGAAGCACTCTATGGTCGTAGATGCAGGACATCATTGAGTTGGTCTGAGCCTGGAGAAAGAAGATTCTTTGGAGTTGACCTTGTAAAAGAAACAGAAGACAAGGTTAGGCAAATACAGAGTAATTTGAAGATAGCTCAATCCCACCAAAAGAGTTATGCGGATAAAAGACGGAGACCATTGGTATTTAACAAAGGAGATTTTGTATATCTGAAAGTATCACCAATGAAGGAAGTTAACTGTTTTGGTGTTAAAGGAAAGTTGGCACCTCGATACATTGGACCATATCAAATTTTGGAGAGATATGGAAAAGTGGCATATCGTTTGAAGTTACCTGAACATCTCGCAGCTGTGCATGATGTGTTCCATGTTTCTCAATTGAAGAAGTGTCTCCGAGTGCCTGAACAGAATGTTGAAGTTGAAGGAGTAGAACTAGAACCGAATTTGACTTATTCCGAATATCCTATCCGAGTGTTAGATCAGAAAGATCATGTTACTCGAAGACGGACAATCAAGTTCTATAAAATACAATGGAATCAACATTCAGAAGAGGAAGCTACTTGGGAATCAGAAGATTACTTGTTAGAAAAGTTTCTAGAGTTTCTAGCGTCAATATAGAATAGAGTAATGTTAGTTGACTTCGGTGGTACAAGTTGTGTTTTGTAAAGGAACCTCAGTTGTTTTATGGACAAGTTCTAGATATTTTTGGATTGACACATTTCCTTTTCCATTACTTACTCTATGGCTTTGAATCTCGGGGCGAGATTTCTTTTAGGGGGAAGGATTGTAACACCCCGGGTGTTTAAAAATACTAAAACTTGCCATGACATCATATGCATTGCAAAGCATTTGGACATATTGAAAACTTGGATATGCAATTACTAAAACAAGTTTACTTTATGTTGTATGTGTTGAATTGTGTTGTTTGAATCAAGTTTGAAATACTTGTATTGTTTTGAAATTTCGAAAACCCTGATTTTCAGCGTTTAAATCCTACCCTAAAAATCCATTTCAAAATTTAAGCATATTTTGGGGTTGAGCCCAAAAGCAAAAGTGTAGAGCTTGACAAGTTATACAAAGTTTGTTTTTGGAGTTTTTCAAGTTGTTTAGAAAAATTTCGAGTAATTCAAAAAGGCGTAATTCGATAATTTTCCCCTTTTAAATTCAAAAGTCCATTTCAAAAACTAGATCGAATTAGAAGATGGTTATAGAAGTAAAGTTGTAGAACTTTTGATTTTGAACAACTTTTGTTTTTGGAGATTTTTGAGTTGTTATGAAAATTTGAGAGTAATTTGTGAATTTTGGCGAATGGCAAACTTGTAAATATTGTGAACAGTACTCACCGCCGAAGCTACATGGCCGGCGACCATCTTCGGCGTTCCAGGCACGCGCGTGGCGGCCTTGGCTTCGCGCTGGCGTGGGAAAGGTGTCGTCGTGGCTTCTCCTTGCTTCCTTGGCCGCCCTATAAAGCTCCGACACCGTCGTCGTTGTTCTTCCTTCGCCCTCTATTTTTCCCGACGTTGCCGATCATCTCCGGCGAGCCCGTGCCGTCGTTGTCGTGCTCCACCATCGCTGATAAGCTAGTCCTAGCTCCGCCTTAACCTTACGCGTCCAACCGACCCACCAATTTAGTTTATCTCCACCAGAAACTCACTGTCCATGTCTTTCTTCTTCACGGCCGACGACCTTCCCATCGCAAGCGCATCTCCGTGGCCAGCGCCCTCCGGTGAGCTGCTGTCCTTGCTCTGTGTACCTATAGCTTCGTCTCGATGCTGTGGTGCTTACTCCATAGTTGGTTGTTCATTTGGACCACTGCAGTCGCCGGTACACCATCACCAACGACGTTTTGCTCCGCCGTGTTCACGCTGAACGTCGAACCCCCTTGTTGTTGCTCCTCCGGCTCGGTCTTTGGCTCCAACGCGTTCGGGGTGAGCTCCTGATACTTCCTGTGTCCTTTGTTTAATCACTACCACACTGGTGTCACCGGCGTAGCATGGCCATGCCGTCGTGTCCGCCATGGCCGTCATGGTGCTTGGTCCAGTTAGTGTCGAGGCTCGATTGTGCCACCAATCGACGCGTAGGGGTGTAGGGATCATTTTAGTACCTTAGTTGTCGCCGTTGAGCTCGCCGTCGGCGAGTTTTCGCCAGTCAGCGCGCGTGTCGCCGTGGTCAAAGCGCGAGGTAGAAGATGACAAGTAGGACCCGGTTGTTAGTGACTCAGCATTCAAATGGATTTTTCTATTTTCAGAATTGAATGAATAGTGTCTGTTTTTGTTATTTTTGTGTAGATTTATTTAAAGCTCCAAAAATTATGAAAATTTTTGTGTGACTTCTCTGTGATGTATAGTATTTAAGAAAAATATGAAATAATGTTTTTGAGTACTTTTTGAATGTGATAAAAATTGCTCAATTTATTAATAAATGGATTTCCATGATTTTTCTAGGCTTATTTAATTGTCCAAAAATTATGAAATTTGTTTTGCCACTTTCTTATCATGTAATGAACATGTAATAAAATTTTGAGCTCAATTAGAATGAGTTGATTTATTTCATAATTTTGAATTAAATAATTAATTCATAAAAGCGAATAGTAACCTTTAATGATTTAGGTTTTGTTTGAAATTTTGGATTGAGTGATGACCTTGGGTCATTAGTTGATGATGATCCTTGGCAATTGATGTATGTGTTATGAAAAAGATTTAGTTATTTGACTTGCAACTGTACCGCAAAGGAAAGTTGTATTCAAATTGTTAATTTTTCATCCATCATCGAGCATCATGTTTCGTATTCCGCATCATGTTAAACATGGCATTGTTATTACATGTAGTGAACGAAGGTGAAAACATGGTAGTTAATCAAGCTGTTGAGGAGGTTAATCCGTCTGTTGAGGTCAGATCGAATCCTTGTGTAACATCGCAGGAACTGGACTTTTCCGTCAACGAAGGCAAGCCCCGGATGCATACAACCCTACCTTGTGTTTTATAAATTAATTTTACTTTTGCTTTCAGTTACTGCATTAAGTGATTAGGAGTTAAGTAAGAGCCTAATTGGTGCATTACCACCCTTGTTATTCCATATTTACCATATTACCAGTTTTAAACTCGTATATGCCTAGTCTTGCTTAGCTATGTGTAGAACGATGAAAGTCGGATGACTACCTGTTACCTGCAAGTTTTAAACGGAACATTGGTTAACTATGTTAGCATGTGATATGGGAATGTGGAGTAATAAATCTAGACTAGGCGGACTCGGTGTGTGTGAGCCACAAGACATGGAGGCCTTGTGAGTGGGTTCTTTCCGCCTGTGTCGATTAAGGCACGTCCGTTGTTGAATTGCATGAGGTGAGAATTTGTAGTACTAACCACATACTTCGGTAAGCCTGAACTTGGCAATTCTATTACGAGAATGGCTACTCGCGCACTGGGAGTGGAGAGATGGCGGGAATAGCGTGTACCCACGTGGCCATGGGCTAAAATGGTGGAGTACTGTGTTCTCGGGTGGCGCGGACCCGTTCTTGTTTTAGAGGATCCGAGGGTAGGTTGGTATATGTAGGTCGGGGACCTACATATGTCATGTGGTCTGGAATCCCCAGCTGGGTTTTTAATCGGTTCGAATCGTCGTTGCTCCTCGATCATGGAGACTCAACTCACTGTTCATCATCGTAGTATTAATCACTAGAACTTGAATAAGGCTTGTGAAAGTGTTGGATATGAAGTTTCATGATCTCAGTGCGGATCGTGTCAGCTTTGTATATAATTCGTAAAGAAGTTTTCTATATAAAGAATTTTATTAAAAGAGCTTTTACGCAAAAGAACTTTGATCATTGTTAAAGCTATACCTTGAATCCCTGAGCCTACATTACTGAGTTTATCAGTTAATATTTTGGTTCAGTCTTGTTGAGTACTTTTGTACTCAGGGTTCGTTGACCCTTGTTGTAGGTGAGCCTCATGAGAAGATCTGTTTTGGATCGTGCTGCATGACTATCGTTCGTTCTGACGACAAGAAGTAAATGTGTGATCCTTGGGCAGGATGTTTATTTTGTGTGTTATGTATATATTAATTATGCCACTCCAATACTACTATGGTTTGTAATAATTATCGAACTTAGTTTGTAAGGTTTGAAACAAATGGTTTGTAAACTATGTTATCGTAAGACTTCCGCTGTTTTTACTCTGGTTTTGATATTTGAATAAATGTTGTAATACTGCAATGACTCTGTAACGTGATCCTGCTTAGAAATCATGGATGATTCGGGGTTCCCCGAGGACACCCGACAGTCTTTTTAAGTTCATGGAAACATATGCATAGATGTCAAAGGTCGTCGGACAGTGACAGGTGCATGTGAGCCCTATAACTTAGGAGGTTCTACCACAGAGGGCTCAAGGTTAATCTCCATCTTGCCCGACGCCATTGGAACAGGCTCGGTCTCACCCGAGGGCCAAGTGATAAAACTCTGTCTCGCCCGACGCCTTGAAGATAGGCTCGGTCTCGCCCGAGGGCCAAGGGATAAACTCTGTCTCACCCGACGCCTTGAAGGCGGGCTCGGTCTCGCCCGAGGGCTGAGGGATAGGTTCCGCCTCGCCTAACCCTAGAGGGGCGAGGTCGGTCTCACCCGAGAGATAGGAATTGGTCTCCGTTTTGCTCGACAGCAAGGAACGAGTCTCACCCTGCTCCATATCTAAAGATTGGATTCATCATCCCTAACAACTTCTCCCCATTCCCTCAAGATGATAAGTACAGGGCAAGACAAGACGTTCGGGTCAACCGTGGCTCCAAGGACCATACCCTGCGCCCTGGCAGGAAAAGTACTGCCAGGGGATGATAGGACAGGTGCTTTAGACCCTTCCGGGCGCCGTAGAGCCCGAAAGGTTGTATAGGTGCGTGCTCCTCGCCCTATAGAGTTGTAGGCGCCGCCTTCAGCCCTAGGACATGCAACTCGATGAAGATATACGACAACCGCTACGCTCTAGAAAATGACTTAATATCTCCACGCACGACGGACATTCTGTCATCATACTATGGACCCAAGGGTGTGGCACCCACTTCCCGACCCCTCAGGTCCACCAAGTCAGAAGGCCTTGACCACGTCGTCGCTCCGGACCCCGACCCCTCATCCCTCTGATGAAGACTCACAGGAACCAGAAGGCGTGCAGAGCAAGGCTGGGAGAGGCCAATAAGTCAAAACCATAGTACTACAGCCCACACCCTATGCAGGGCAGCATTCTATAATCAACCTGACATTCTACAGAGACATCAACAGTATTGTAGGCGCCTATCTTTCTTCGCACTCACCAGAATGAAGGAGGAGGATTGGGTAGATGTGAGCCACAAGACTAAGTAGAATATACATCCTAAACCCTCACCCTTGTAAAAGCGACCCCCTTCCTCTATAAAAGGGGATGCGCTTCCTCCATCAAGAGGATGGACTCTTAAGACCGAACAATACGACGCACTCATACACACAGTCAAGCGGCTATGAAGCTCTTGACCTCCTTTCAACCCTTCCATCAGAGACTTGGGACCAGTCCCTCTCTTGATCGTTTGTACCCCTTACTACAGACCGTTCATGGTGCTAATAACACGAGCAGCAGCAAACTGGACGTAGGGACATTCGGCCCAAACCAGTATAAATCTTGTGCCCTTTAGCACATCATCCGAGCCTAACGCGCATTACTATAAATTTACTTGACGGTGCTTGTATGAAACACCGACACATATTTTCACAAACATTTTCAAGGGTGTTAGCACTCTACTAGATCCTAAATGCATATGCAACGAGTTAGAGCATCTAGTGGTACTTTGATAACCGCATTCCGATACGAGTTTGACCCCTCTTAATAGTACGGCTATCAATCCTAAATGTGATCACACTCTCTAAATGTCTTGATCACCAAAACAAAATAGCTCCTATGGTTTATACCTTTGCCTTGAGCTTTTTGTTTTTCTCTTTCTTCTTTCCAAGTCCAAGCACTTGATCATCATCATGGCATCATCTTCATCATGCTATGATCTTTATTTGCTTCGTAACTTGGAGTGTGCTACCTATCTCATGATCACTTGATAAACTAGGTTAGCACTTAGGGTTTCATCAATTCACCAAAATCAAACTAGAGCTTTCACTATGCATCAGCAGTAGATCCTCATGCAACAGCAGCTTCTTGGGTTCATGCAGCATGTAGTGCAGGCGATTGGGGCCCCACTGCCACAGGCTTCACCCTAGCTTGGTCAGCCTGCTACCACTTCGATGACTCCAGCATTATAGCCTAGTGGGCTTCAGAGTTAGGGACAGCCACCAGCACAGTATGCTTCACCGATAGAGCAGGTGTCCTAGTGGTTCGCTTCGCTAGTGGTAGCCCTACAGTTAACACCACTTTAGACGGGCTTCACACCGGTGTAGACGTCGTTGCTCCTTGAGCCAGACACTTTAGTCTCCAGGAGTCTTGGAGCCATCTTTAGTGAGTTGATAGGGCAACCCACTCCTCCATACCTACATGCTCCAGGTCCTTCTACGGTTGCACCTATCAAGCGACGACAGAGACGCTCCCCTCCTTAGTGGCATCATCAGAGCCAGCTACTTTAGTTATACCAGCTCAGCCTATAGCAACACCTGTTCCTGATCCAACCTAGACTGCTTTAGCATCTCTACTAGCTATAGAGGGTCAGACAGCCCAGAACTCAGGATCAGACGATGATGGCACCCAGTTCCACCTTGCTCCTCGTACCTTAGCGCTCGGCTCGTCCGCTGCAGCCCCGCCGACAGACCCGTAGGTTTTGGTGTTTGACGCCAAAGGGGGAGAGGGTTCGAGTATGTTAGGCTTAGGGGGAGCTACTTATCTAGGGGGAGCTTAGTTATTATATTAGCTTATCTATTTATATTTGGAGTTTCTATTTGTGAGATACACTATTATGCTTTTGTGTGTGATACATTATGCATTCATGTTTTCTACTATATCTATGTGATAGTGATATCTACGTGATCGTGATATATGACATGTGTGCACTCTACCTTGAACTCTTTATATGTCATATCACTTGTGTTTTACTCATTTGCCTTTGCTTCCGCGTTTTACTCTGATGCAAATGAGCTTTATTACTTGTACTCATGCTTATTTCATATCTTTTGAGTATATCATGATGGCTTGGATCATATAAGCTTGTCTAACACTTTTGTTCTTATTGCCAAAAGCTTATATGTTAAAAACCTCATCTCTTTCACATACTCGAGGTAGTATTGTCATCAATCACCAAAAAGGGGGAGATTAAAAGCATCTAGGCCCCTAGTTGGGTTTTGGTGATTAATGACAATACATGATTACTGTGACTAACGTGTGTTTTGTAGAAATAATTGAGTTAGGTCACGGTAATGGAGATCGATTGGGCAATCAAAGTTGTCATACCCCTACGATGGAAATCGTTTCGGTTTTCAAAGGATAGACGACAAGGTTAAGGATGGACTAGTTCTAAGTGTCGATTGGAGTTGGAGAGACTTAGAGTAGTTTAGGACTTTGTTTTTCCTTTGGCTGTACTATTAAGGGCGGTATGAATAGGTAGCTTGACCTAGGTGAGTCTAGTGAGTTAGGTGTGGTGCACACTTGTTAAAACTAGCACTAGGTAGCTCCACAACAGCCCTTTGATCCAATGGAGCAAACTTCATTCACATATGTTCAAGAGTTGGAAGTGAATGGAGGGTCAAATACTGACCGGATGCTGGCTTCAGTGTGACCGGACGCTGGCTCAGAGTCTGATCAGTTCATTTGACCAAGGTGAAATCATCTGGAAATGATCAGATGCTACGAGGTCATGGTACCGGACGCTGAGGGCCAGCGTCTGGTCGACTCCAATAAGGTCCCAAAGAGGGAGAATCCTGATTGGACGCATCCGGTCAATGCTGATCGGACGTTGATCTGGTTCCGGTTACTGACCGGACGCTGCTTAGCAAGTGACCAGACTCTGGAGGTCCAGCATCTGCTCGACATCAGTAAGGTTCCAGTGAGGAGAAAATGTGACCGGATGCGTCCGATCAACTCTTAACCACTGGAGCTCGGGGTATACTGACCGGTGCGTCCGGTCAACATGACCGGAGTGTCTGGTCACCCCGCAGAGACACATAACGGTTCGTTTTTCAGCCGAAGTTATAAATACAGCCTCCGCTCGTGTGTGGGGGTACTTTTGCTCATTCCAACAGCTGAGAAACACCTTAGAGAGTGCCAAGAAGAGCAAGGTCCTAGTGAGGTGATTGAGATTTGAGAATCCCAAAGAGAGCCCTCATTAGTGAAGATCAAGAGTAGCAAAGTATGCATCCACCTTCTTAATAGGCTTGTCATGGTCAAGTGAGAGTTCGTGCTTGTTACTCTTGGTGATCGCCATCACCTAGACGGCTTGGTGGTGATTGGGAGTTTGGTGATCACCCGGCGAAGCTTATGGGTGACCCGACTTATGTTGTGAGCGGTTGTGGGTGATTCACCATGACGGAGTGTCGAAGAATCAACCCGTAGAGAGCACTTGATCCTTGCGCGGATCAAGGGGAGCTACACCCTTACGCGGGTGCTCCAACAAGGACTAGTGGGGAGTGGCGACTCTCCGATACCTCGACAAAACATCGCCGCGTTCCTCCCTCTCTATTTACTTTGAACAATTCAATTCATGTCTTTACATTCATAGAATTGCCATGCTAGAGTAGGATTAGAACTTAGGTTGCAAGTCTTTTGTGCAGTAGAACAATTAGAAACACTATCTAGGCACAATGGGTTAATTGGGCTAACCATATGATTTAATTATTGCAAAGAAATTTAGAATTAGCCCAATTCACCCCCCCCCTCTTGGGCATCTTGATCCTTTCAGTATGATTCCAAGATTCCTGTAATCTGTTATTACTTTTTTGTTATCTCTCAGATCTAACCGACTTGTAACCCTGCCCCCCGGACTATATAAAGATGGGCAGGGACTCTCTCCAAACTCACACAATATCATATGATAACCAATATAATCCAACAGACCACATGAGTAGGGTATTACGTCATACTGACGGTCTGAACCTGTCTAACTCGTGTGTCTTTGTTGCCTTCTTGTTCTTGATTACACGCCTCACTGCCGATCAATCTACCTTCGTGGGATACCCCTCGGAAGACTGTCGATAGGATTATTCATGTTAAAAGCTATATACTAAAAGGTAGCATTATTAAAGAAATTGACTTAGAGCCGGTAACTAGCTCTAACCATTGCGGATAAGGCTTTTGAGGCATTGTAGTACTCAACTTTGCATGCACGTATTTAGTGCTGGCTGTTGACTCCTCAACTTTGCACGTGCCGTTAGTATACTAGATAGTAGTAGTCCTGGTAGAGACGTATCTTGCTTGCCGTTAGTATACCAGACGTTACTTTCTAGGAACACACTGCTCCTTGATCGTAGCTTTTTCTGAATTGCACCTATTATCTTAAGACGGAGGGGGTAACAAACTAGAATTGTATATGTAGGTCGATCAAAACTTCATCTTTAACTTTATCCTTCGGACTATATAAGGAGTCGGAGATCCTTGATCGTCACCTTCGTTAATGGACAATACCCAATGTAGAATCTCTCCATAAAAATCATCAACACCCTTACAACCCGAGCGCATGACACATAGAAAAGCATTCTCAATTGTAAGCCTCCTTGTAAGTAGGCTTTTGAGGCATTGTAATACTCAGCTTTGCATGCACGCGTTTAGTGCTGGCTGTTGACTCCTTAACTTTGCGCGTGTCGTTAGTATACTAGATAGTAGTAGTCCTGGTAGAGACGCGCCTTGCTTGCCGTTAGTGTACTAGACGTTACTTTCTAGGAACATACAACAATTAATCTGCTCCTTGACCGTAGCATTTTTTGAATTGCGCCTATTATCTTAAGACGGAGAGAGAAACAAACTAGAAAATTGTATATGTAGGTCGATCGAAATTTATGAGTCGGAGATCCTTGATCGTCCCCCTCATTAATCGATGATACCCATTGTAGAATCTCTCCATAAAAATCATCAACGCCCCTACAACCCGAGTGCATGACACGTAGAAAAGCATTCTCAAATGTAAGCCTAGTTGTATGATTTCACAATAGCATACGGACGGGGACCAATGGTGGAAGCAAAGTCGACTTCCTCTGGGGCCGGCAGGGGCGTCGCGAGCGGTGGCGGCGTCACCTCCGTGCCGGGTTTCCCAGGTCGCGCAACGGCCGTCCAACTGGGGAATCCGGCGCCCACGGTCGCGGCAACGACGGATTCGGCGTCGGCGGGTGACGCTCCGAGCAGGCCTCGCAGACTCGACTGGGCTCCCCGTCATCGGAGCTCCTGTTCTTCGTGGTGGGGCCTACCGTCTGCGCGATGGGCCCCGCGAATACGACGTGGTGCACATGCAGGAGCAGTCCGTGTCCCGCTCGGCCACAACACAGTGACACGTGACATCAGAGACGGAGGCGTCCGGATCCTCTGTCTCTTCCAATATGGTAGCTGTGATGCGCATACAGAGCAATTTCATGTTCTTTACCGACCTGCTTTACAGATTTACTGTAGACATGGAAGTGGAAAAACAGCTATTGATGTTCGGGTTGACCGCCAACGTCAATTGATGTAGGTCATCAGATTTGGCATTGGTAGCTATGGATCCAACTTCTTAAGCCCGGTAAAGCATCATCCTATCTAGGGCTCATGAATACTTATCCTCGAAGACACAGACCGATCAGACAGTCGAGAGAAGCACCGGCTATACTGTCGGAGTGCGAGAACGAAGACCCTCGATACTTCTATCGTGGCTACTTCTCGTGAGCCCCGTGGCCCCGTGGCCCCGACAGGCCCCACGTTCCCGACTAAAGCATCACCTATATGTCTTGAGAAGCTGATCAGCAATAGCTCTTTCTTATCTGTACTCTGTGATATGGGAATTCCATTCCCACACTGTTGTACTATGCTTTAACAATATATATAAAAAGTTGTTGTAAAAAAATGGTGGAAGCAAAACACCTAAATAAAAGCAGGTGAAGCTCGTGGGTGAAGTGGGGTGGGGTGTGAATGGGGGTAAACAAAATAAGTGGTTCATAAATGCATTTTTAAAGTTCAAAATCTATACAAGGATGGCCAGTGCATTTAACTCAATAACTTTTCTTCGCAACTATGTTCTAAACTAAACAGTGTTATATCCATATGCAAGGACCGATACATGTGTTCAAATCGTAATATGCAAACTTGAAACTCTTCTCTTATCGCAACAAACATGCCTTCAAGAAAAGAAGCAAAAGGCATCGAGACCACGAAGTGAATAGAAAAATTATAATCAGGAGTCATCAAAAGACGGTTGCAAGAATAATTCTAAACTATTCCATCACTTCCTGTAATCTTTATTTTTTTAAATTGATCATTCTTTTAAAATTAATTCTAAATTTAAAAATTGAAGTTGCAAAAAAATTAGTTTGATTTCAACATAAATTACTATAAATGAGTTAAAAACAATCTCTTTCCCTCTCAAGGGCTATAAACTGGCACATTAATTCTATAAATCAAGATGCAACCGTCTTTATGAAAAGTATAGTAAAATGAAATAAAAAACCAAATACATGTAGGACAAGTATATTGTAGAATCCAAATAGCTTCACAACTATAGGAGGTATTACATGCATACACAAGAGCTACCCAAGTTGGACACCGATACCTCAGCAACCATGAAAAATCCTCAATCCACTTACGAATCCACACGTCACTCCTACCTGCGTGCTCTATTGAAAGGATCTATGGATGGTTACGGGAGAGGGGACGAATAGCCTATTAAAAATACCTACAAAGACAACAACACTAAAAAAAATTGATTAGTACAAAAGACAATCCTAATAGCCACTACTTGCCTAGCCTAAACAGTAAACACCACAACACAAGCCTTTCTACACAATTCTAGTAGCGGGTTTAGCTAAAAACAACTATGTCACACAAGCTATACTACAACTAGTGAGTTATACAAGTAAAGCAACTAAAACTACTCCACTCACTAGAGGGCTACCACTAAGCAAGCTACAACACAAGCACAAGTAATGAATGTAATTGCATGTGTAGCAGAGAGCAAACCAATGAAGGCAAGTGATACAATGATTTATCTTGAGGTTCGGTTGCTTGCTGACGACCTATGTCCCCGTTGAGGTGCACTCTATTAGACCACCGCTTCACTAGCCTCGTGAGCACACATGTTCGACCCCTACGACGTGGCCACTAGTGTGAATCCGGTCGATCACCGAGAACCTCTCCAAGCCTCTTTTGATTCCACTAATGTTACTCTTCACGATTTTCCCATAGAGATGAGCACAAAGCCCCTCACAAGCCAAGGATCAAAGCCCCCCATGTAGTCTCCAAGTGGTGCTCAATGATCTCCACAAGCACCAAGTCAGCCTAGGTGGTGGCAACCACCAAGAGAGTAACAAGAGCTCCTCAGTGAAAATGAATTCTATAGTGCCACAAAATGCAAACTCTATATTGCAAAGCACGAGATCATCTCCTATCTCACACAAATGCGAGTACAAAGTATGCAAGTGAGTGGGAGGCATTTCTTAAGCACAAGAGTGTGTAGCTATCAGCCCAAGTGTACAAGAGAGTGTCCAAGGCCAGCCAAGGGGGCTATTTATAAGCGCGTGCCCACACCCCCTCCCCACACGCACACGCACGCGCGCACGCGCGCGCGCACACACACACACTCGAACTCAACTAGTCGTTAGAGAAAACAAACTATTTTTTGGGAGCATCGAATAGCTCTGGTGTGGCACCGGAGCCAGCACTAGAGATCCCCTATAGTGCCCCCAACAGCTAACTCCAAACTAGCCATCGGAGTGTCAGTCACTCCGGTGCACCCTCTAGTGAGGGCATCAAAGGTTCCCATGAACACTAAGCCAAAACATCCCGAAAATATCCTCTCTAGAGTCAAACTCCGGTGAATGCACCAGACCTCTCTAGTAAGCACCTCTATGCAAACCCTCACTCTACAGTGCACTACGTGCAACTTCCAGTGCATGCACTCTGAAACACAAGGTGTCAACGTTGATTTTTAAATAGAAAACTGCACTGTTTGAGTACTCTGGTGGGCACTCCGGTGCCACACTGAACCTCTTTGGTGAGTTCAAAAACCCAGCAAGCAACAACACTTCTCACCCATTTTGCAAGCGTGCTAACTTCAAGTGTGTTCATCCTTTGGACATAAACACTTAAGCACCAAGTTAGTGTTTTTCAAGATGTTTTCCAAAACATTTTCACTTGCTTCTCGCCATGCCACTAGGTGAAAGCTCTAGTTTGGTTTTGGTTAATTGATGAAACCCTCAGTGCTAACCTAGTTTATCAAAGTAATTATGAGATAGGTAGCACTACTCCAAGTGATGAAGCAATGGCGAAGATCATGACGATGGTGATGGCATGGTGATGATCAAATGCTTGAACTTGGAAAAGAATAAAGAGAAAAACAAAAAGGCTCAAGGCAAAGGTATAAATAGTAGGAGCCATTTTGTTTCGCTGATCAAGACACTTAGCAAGTGTGATGACATTTAGGTTAGATAGCCATACTATTAAAAGGGGTAAAACTCATATTGAAATGCGGTTATCAAAGTGCCACTAGATGCTCTAACTTATTGCATATGCATTTAGGATCTAGTGGAGTGCTAACACCCTTGAAAGTATTTGTGAAAATATGCTAACACATGTGCACAAGGTGATACACTTGGTGGTTGGCACATTTGAGCAAGGGTTAGAAACTTCACCGGTGGAGTGTCCACCCATAGAGTGCGGACAGTCCGACGATGCCACCGGCGCCCTATACAGAAAAGACAGGTTCACAGAGTGACCGGACGCTGGTGGTGCAGTGATCGGACGCTGGTGGTGCAGTGACCGGACGCTGGGGTCCTACGTCCGATCAGTAGCAGCAGTGAGCACGCGTCTTGGTCATGTGACTGGATGCTGGCGCGAAGAGTGACTGGACGCTCAGGGTCCATGTCCGGTCAATGCTGACGTACGCTAACGTGGTGGCATACAGAGGAGACATTGAGTGACCGGACGTTGGGTGAGTCCGGTCGAGCATGACCGGACGCGTTCGGTCATGATTTTGCGTGAATGGAACCTTACTAGAAACGACCGGACGCTGAGGTCCAACGTCCGGTCACTTCGTAGTAGCACGTCCGGTCATCACTTAACCATTGGGATCGAGCGCTCAGTATTTGAAGAGAGGGGACATGTGGCGTGCATCGTGTGACCGGACGCTGAGGTCCAACGTCCGATCAATCTGACCGGAGCGTCCAGTTAGCCCGTGTTCAATGCAGTGAGGAGCCCAACGGCTCTATTTCGTGGGGGCTTTTATTTAAGCCCCATGGTCGGCTCAAGCCCACTCTCTTGGCCATTTGCATTGACATAACAACCTTGTGAGCTTAGCCAAAGCCCTCCCACTCATCTCCATCATTGATTCATCATTATTGTGAGATTGGGAGAGAATCCAAGTGTATTGCTTGAGTGATTGCATCTAGAGGCATTTGGTATTCATGTTTTGCTGTGGATTTCGCTTGTTGCTCTTGGTGGTTGCCACCGCCTAGATGGCTTGGTGCCGCGGTGGAGGATTGGCATGAGTTGGTGATTGTTCATGGCCATCTCCGGTGATTGTGAGGGGATTTGTACCTTCCCCGATGGAGCGCCAAAAGGTAACTCTAATGGATTGCTCGTGTCATTGAGTTACCTCACTTGTGGGTAGGTTCTTGCGGGTGTCCAATCGTGTGGACGAGGTTTATGCAACACCTCTTAGCTACCGAACCACCAAGTGTTGGTTGACACAACGGGCACTAGCGTGTTGGCAAGCACATGAACCTGAAGAGAAAATCGGTTGTCTCTTGCCATTTTGTATTCTCGCGGTGATTGGTTTATTATTCATCTTGTGATTAGTTCACTCCTCTACACGACGGTATAATCATCCTACTCACTCATTTATATTCTTGCAAACTAGTTGTGGCAAGCTCTTTAGTGTAATTAGAATTGAGAGCTTGCTTAGCTATTTAAGTTCATTTAGTGGAGCTCTTTAGAGTAGCAAGACTGAGAGCTCTTAGTGAGTAGTATTATAGCAAGTTGTGTGTCTAATAATAATTGCAACTAGAATTGTTGGATAGGTGGCTTGCAACCCTTGTAGAGCTAGAGCAAGTTTGCATTTCACCTATTTGTTATACTAATCAAATTGCTCTAGTTGATTTATAGATTTTTAAATAGGCTATTCACCCTCCTCTAGCCATATTAGGACCTTTCACTAGGCCTAATACATATGCAAAGAATGTCATCACCTAGTGGCACTAGATAACCATAAACACTTTAGAGCTCCCCTCTTTATAGTATGACTATCTATCCTAAACCTGATCATGCACTGTATTGCATCTTGACTAGCAAAAACAAAGCCATATTATTATATGTTTGCCTTCAGGCTTGCTTTCCGCACCATCTTTTTTCCATGGTTGAGCACTTAGTTTGATATGGTCATGAACTCCATCTCTTATGCCTTGTCTATCACCATCAATTGCCCCTAGCTAAACAAACTCATTGAAAGCATTAGTCCATATGGTTGACTCAATTTTCAAAATGAAACTAGGGCTTTCATCTATGCCTAGCCCTAAGCTCGCTGACTTCTCCTTCAACTCTTATGTTCTTGTCTGGAAAGTCATAGCATTACTGTCAACGTTGATGAAGGGGAAACATATAAATACGTGTCGACTCCAACGATCGTGTTTTACATCTGATCTCTTTCATGAAAGTGACCTAGCATAGCAAAGAAACATTTTTTGGATGGATGAGATTATAACAAAATTACAAAAATCATACCATATTCTGGTATCTTACATGCAACTGAGCCATTGATTCCCTAATGTTCATGTGTGAGAAGATGTCAAGCAGAACTAATCATTTTTCTTTAGAAAAAGTTGGTTATGAGCACACAACATGATCAATGTTAAGGGATAGTGGCATGGGTAGCATCAGAGTTTTCGAGCCCGACAATGGAGATCAACGTATCATGCACAGAGAATCATCCCAACAAACTAGTTTAGGTACATGATACCCTATATCTAGTTTGGAGTAGATCTCTTTATCTCGTATGCTCGAGTTATTATAAGGGGCTGCTGATGGCTGGTTGCCTAGATATGATGAGATGTCTTGGGATATGTTGGGATACAGATGGGGGCTCCCAATCCCTCATTATATAGTCTAGGAGGTGGGGTTATAGATAGGGTTCCATTCAGTTTACATGTGGGTTTCCTAGTTCGTTACAAGGAAATTTACCAGATAGAGTTAGTTTCTAAATACATATTTCTATGCCTTGTCATCCAAGTAGACAAGGTATCCTGTCTGGGTTGGCTTCTCATGTAGTCTATTTGGTGTACCTCATCCCCTTTGGGTTATTTTCCATACGGTGAGGTACCCTGGGTAGCATGGTTGAGATCAGTAACACTATCGGAAACAATAGATTTGTCGAGTGCCAAAAAAATTGCTGAGTGCATTCCATCGGGCACTCAGCAAAAAAGCTATTTGCCGAGTGCTTTAGAAACCACACTCGGCAAAATAATGGCACTTGGCATACCAATATCTTTGCCGAGTGCTAAAAAAAGACCACTCGGTAAACTAGGAAAAACACTCGGCAAAACAGAGACACTCGGCAAAAAACCACCACGTGGACATCCGTTAGTTAGTGTGCCGACCGTTAGAAGTTTGCCAAGTGTTCGTTAGTGGCACTCGGCAAAGAAGTAAGTTTGCCGAGTGTTTTCCTTTTGCACTCGGTAAAGAAATAATTTTGCCGAGTGTTTTTTTGGCACTCGACAAATAAATAAGTTTTTTTCTCTTTTGACCTTGAAACTTTTTCTACTGTCCACATACAATATATGGTACTCCATGTTAAGATTTGGCATATTTCTGGATCTGTTTGCTATATTCAATTAATTTATTGCATTTCAAGGAATTTTTTGGTATAAGTCAAATTTGAACTATATGTGATTCAAATAATAGAATAAAATGAGTAGAAAAATGATATTCATGTTATTGAGTCTGGTGTGAGGCCTTACCCAGGAAATAAAAAAAAAATTTGAACATCTTGTTCAGAAAATACGACCATGAACATGTGGTCGAATGGTTTTTAAATTCTAAAAAGCAAACAAAGTCTGAAAATCATGAGATTTGTCAAGATCTCGTGATATCATATGTGGAGACCATGGTAAAAAAATGAGAAGGTTTCACACAATCTGTCACGTATGATGTTTACAAACTGAAGTATCTCAAAAGAAGAATCGTAGCGTTGAGAAGGATTTAGTAAGATTTGGAGTCAAAGTGACGATCAAATTGGGGTTCGACTTCAAAACTTTTTGTATAGGCAATATAGAACATATATTGATTCATGTGTAATTTTGGTAATTTTTTGGATCCGTTTGATAATTTTAATTTATTATGTGCAATTATAGAATTTTAATTGATATAAATTGAATTTGAACTATAACTACATGAAATAATAAGTTTTTTTCTCTTCTGACCTTGAAACTTTTTCTACTATCCACATACAACATGTGGTACTCCATGTTAAGATTTGGTATATTTCTAGATCTGTTTGCTATATTTAATTAATTTATTACATTTTAAGGATTTTTTTGGTATAAGTCAAATTTGAACTCCAAGTGATTCAAATAATAGAATAAAATGAGTAGAACAATGATATTCATGTTATTGAGTCCGGTGTGAGGCCTTACCCAGGACATGAAAAGAAATTTCAAACATCTTGTTCAGGAAACATGACCACGAACGTGTGGCCGAATGGTTTTAAAATTCTAAAAAAAGCAAACGAAGTCTGAAAATCATGAGATTTGTCAAGATCTCGTGATATCATACGTGGAGGCTATGGTAAAAAATAGAGAAGGTTTTACACAATCTGTCACGTATAATGTTTACAAACCAAAGTATCTCAGAAGAAGAATTGTAGCGTTGAGAAGGATTCGGTAAGATTTGGAGTCAAAGTGATGGTCGAATTGAGGTTTGACTTCAAAACTTTTTGTATAGGCAATAGAGAACATAGATTGATTCATGTATAATTTTGGTAATTTTTTTTGGATCCGTTTGATAATTTTAATTTATTAAGTGCAATTATAGAATTTTAATTAATATAAATTGAATTTGAGCTATAATTGCATGAAATAATAAGTTCTTAATCACTTGGACAGGGGTTGGAGGAAGGTCGGTGTTGGTGATCACGCACGCCATGTGAACGACATCCTTGGTCTTTTGATCAAGAAAAAGTTCCCTGGCCTAGTGTAGTTCGGTGGAACTATCGAGCCGGCCTACACGTGGGCCCACTATGCCACCGTCCTCGACGCCCCTGATTAGGATGGTAGGGTATTCATCGACAAGGGCAGCGTGGAAAGGCCGAGCTTTGGGTAAGTCTTTCTCGCACTACATTGCTCAATACATCGCATTGATTGGACATTCTTGAAATAATAACTGGACACATCACGTCTATATGTAGGATTTCTTTAGATGCGAGGAGGGATACGAGGCCAAGGCAGATGTTGTGGATGACAAAGCCACCAAAAAACTCATCAAGGACATGCACTATGAGGCGCGCATCTAGGTCGTGATCCAATACCACACGGAAATTCTTAGAGTGAGTCTCCCTAAAAGTGCAGCAAAAACCATGAGGCTAACCCTAGAACAATACCTAAAGGTAAATATAGAACATTAATACTTATTTTTTCTAAGATTAATTATGCTTAATTTCATCTTCTTATATGTCATATACTTGATGATGTAGGTGCCTCCGTGGTGGTGCGCCTACGATATGCAGTGCTAGGCCCGGATGGTGGACATGTGGTGCGACCCCACATGGGAGGAGAATCACAACGCTTGCCGGGAGCAGTGTTTGCTGATGCCAGGTGCACCACACCATCAAGGCAACCTCAACCTCTCAGAATACGTGGCTAGATGGGTATGCGAATTCATTTCTTTATTCTAACGCTCAATGTTGCATAATTTCTAATCATATTGCTTTTTTTACAGTCAGCGGCACATGGTGGCGAGCCTTGCTCCCAGTTCGTGGCATATGCTTTGGCCTATAAGGGAAAGGCGACAACCAACGTCGCCTACAACCCAGAGGACCCGCCCTTGGCGTATAGCAACGAGTCCATCCACAGCCGCCTTGATGGATACACATCGATGGCAAGGGTGGTCTATGGCCCAGAGTATGATCCAAGCGCCCATGACCTTGATGGAGAAGTGGTCATGAGGGCAGGAGGAGGCAAGAAGCATGGCCAATTCTGGATTGGCGATGGCACAATCGACACAGCCAATACTCCCACTCTCTCCTAGATTCGAGCATAGAGCACTAGTTCTAGCTCGGCGATACGCCCATGACCGGACTCTACACGGTTCCAGATGAATGCACTCTAGGTTATTTCTGTTTTATTCATCATTCATTGATTTTTACATACTTTTGCATTGCATTGTAACATTGGGATGAAATATTGTAGGCTTAGCTGGAACAAAAAATGAGGCATCAGGAGAAGCTAGAGGCGAAGATGGAGGCAGAGTGGCAGAGGGCAGAGGCAAAGCGACAGAGGATGGAGACAGAGCGGCTGTAGATGTTTGAATATATGAGTGGTGTTTATGCTGCAATTGGTCAACCTCTGCCACCAATGCCAGTCCCTCCTCCTCAACCTACTCCAAATACTGTTTTAGGCACTGAGTCACTTTACAACCTTATAATCATCGTTTCTAGTTTATGCAGAATCAATCTTACAAAGATGTCTAGACACTAGAAACTTAGTGGCTAATGCTATGTGCTTGTTAACAACTAGTACTTAAGCAATTATACTAGAGCACAATGCAATTGAGAAGATATTGCTGATAGTTACAAGGGTTATACTAGTTAGGCAGTAGAGAGACCATTCAATCTTGTCTCACACATGCAATTTCTTCTCCTTTGTGTACAATCAATCGACGGCATCGAATGAGCCTCATGACCTAGTGTGGTCGTAGTGGAACCCATTGCCTAAGTGACTACTTGTGATTTTATTTGCATTTACATTTGTGGATTACCTGTGACTACTTATGACTATTTGTGGTTGTAAATGAACCTACTAGTGATTCTAAAGTTTATTTGCATTTATGTGTTGTTGATATATCTATATGAACTGCCTGCCTGTGATGCTTATTGTGAACTATGTGTGATGCCTATAATGTTTATTTGAGAGGGGTACGTCATACGTGACCGAACAATAAAAATAGGAAATATATGGTCGCTTTCTCGAGTGTTACACCAGGCAAAGAGACCTTTTGCCGAGTGCCAGGGTAAAAACACTTGACAAAGTGGACACATGGCAAATTTCTGTGCATTCTGGGACTAAAATGACTTCTTTGCCGAGTGTCTGCGCTGTGACACTCGGCAAAGAACACTACTACACAAACTTTAATGGAGGCGGGCGTTTTTGATTTTCCGTGGCGGGCAAAGCCGTCCGCCACGGCCTAGAGGCCACGGTAAATCGTGGCTTAACCGCGGCGGGCGGCTTTGCCCGCCGCGGTTAACCGATTTACCACGGCGGGCGGTGTAACGTGCCCGCCGCGGTAAATATACTTTTACCACGGCGGTCACGTTGAACCGCCCGCCGCGGTAAATTATTTTACCGCGGCGGACACGGTACACCGCTCGCCGTGGTTATGTTCGTTAGCCGTGGCGGGCATTATTATTTGCCCGCCTCGGTAAATTATTTCCTGAATTAAAAAAAATACAGCAGGCATATAATTAAATTCAAATTCAAATTCAAATCACATCCAGATTTCACATATTAAACTTAAAAAGTATGCAGGCATTACACATGAGATAATATACATATATATACATTCACTTAGTCGTTCTTGTTATCGTTAATTCATTACATTTACATATTAAAGTCGTTATACATGCCCTAAGGAGTAATCTTGCGGACGCATCATCGTGGGCCATTTCCTCAGCCTCTCGTACTCCGGTAAAATCGCTAGCTGGCTGTTCTCATTGAAGAACGTGCTCCCTTCAAGCACGCATTTGTCTAAGACAAACTTACATATGTCCGCCTTTGTCTGCTTGAAGGAGTGTTGGGTGCTCTGCACGTCTCTCCACCAGTTCAATCCATTCTTGAGCACCCTCCAACTGCTGCTGCACTGCTTGCACTCCCTCAGGTACTCACAGACGTAGAAGCCACAGGTTTGTGATCCTACCGGTTGTTTGGCACACTACATGATCGATACACAAGCATTAGAATACAGGCATTAGAACGCTTATGAACAGAAAGCACAATTAAACCTTTCAAATACTTACCGGAAAGTTGCGTCTGATTTTGATGCGGTTCTTATGCTTAGCCTTAAAATTCTCTGTTCTTCGATCATAGCATTTAGGATCCTTCACGTACTCCTTATAAGTGCTATACGAAATGTACTAGTATTAGGCAGGGCATTAGAATGCATATGAGAAGACAGTTTAGTCACTTACACTCTAAGGCAATCTTCAAAGGCCTTGTACCCTTTTAAGTTTGGCATTCTCAACGAATCAAATACGCAGGCCCTGCCATCCTGAGGGTAGATGATAAATGCAACCCAGTGACCCTCGAGGCCTTGGCTGCGCCATTGAAACAAAATACAGGTTACAATGAGAAATAATAATACTAGCTAGCTACCCACTTATCTCTACAGGCATGTCTTCAACTTACCCAAAGTGGTAGGCAGCTACGATACACCCATTTCTCCTGATCTTCTTCATTGTCCATCAGTTTCTTCCTGTGCGCCTCTCTCTATCGCTTGGTCAAGTCTTTCATGGTTGGATGATTGTCATCTAGGTGGTAACCAATGATGACTCTTTGAGCAATATGCATTGGAGATAGATAGATAACATCAAGTTTTAGTTCCTTGGATATATAGGACATCAACCTACAAGGACAAGCCATCGTGGCATATATAAGTAGTCTTGACCGATTCAAAGGCAGGTGATATGTGAAACTCGCAATTCATCACTTACATAGAGAACAAGGTGACTTGGGCGATGTCAAGGTCTTGTTCCCATAGTAGTCTGTACATGTCGTGGAAGTCCACGGAGAGTTCTACATCGTTGCCGGGCAAGTGGAAGTACTCCGCCACAACCTTGACTAGAAAACCATGTAGGCCAGCTTTTGCCGCTTCCATGTACCAGAGATGAAACCTCCTTGTCTCCCACCTTTCCTCGTCGACGAGCTGGGCCTTGGTTATCATGAACTTCCCATGCTCGTAATGGCCGGGGCAGTCATCCGATTCAGGAAATAGATGGAAAGGTGATCTCGGCCTGGGATAGAAATGTTAGTACCATATTATGGCAAAGAAAAGTTATTAGCAAATTATGCTCGCCGCTACCATACCTTTCGAACTCAAGTGAGTATGTGAGATGCCCTTGGTCGCCTTTAGTCTTCGTCGGCGGTGGAGGACAGTGGCTTGTGCTCACAATGGCAGCAGGCGGTGTCTTTGCCCCCGGTTCCTCCATGCCTCCTGGTCCTTTGCTTGTGCCCTTAGATGGACTATCGGGAGGTGGAGGTGGACTTGTTGTTGGAGGAGGAGAACGAGGGTGAGGGCTTGTGCCTCAGGGTGACTTCCTTCCCTTGTCATCCCTGCCATTGCCTTCGTCATCGCCGTTGCCATGATCTGGATCATCGGGGGGACAAGATCCAGCAACGGATGGTTGTGATGCTGGTGTCGCCATCGGCGTAGAAGTCGGCGTCGAGAGAATGATCTCTATGTCGTCCTTGTTCCACAGGACTTCGGAACCAATGGCAGCTCCAAGGATCGTTACCCCTTGTGTAGTTGGATATTCCATTTCAAATTCTTCGTATTGGGTCGCATACCATGTAAGTATCACGGCAGCATAGTTGGTAGGGATCTGGTCTTGGTTGAAATCTTTGATATCTTCTTTGGGGTGCATGTAACCCTCACCCACGGTCAACTTTTTTGCCCTGCCGAACGGGATGTTGAGGTGGACGCGCATGGGTTGCCGGATGTCGTCAACAGGGTGCCTTGGGCGATCCTCGATCATCGGCAGTGGCTGCCCTTGTGTCTGCCCTTATGGAACTTGTGGCACGGCCACACCAGCCTGGCGAAGCTTTTGTGACCTCATCGACACCATATCTGGGTCATTGCTCGTGAAGGCTTCTTTTATGGACCGACTGATCATTTCGGCCACGCCTTGATCATAGCCCTTCTGAAAGATGCCCTCCTTGTACCTCTGCTTTGACCGGTATGTGGCAGCGTCGGATTGCCATGACTCCACTGAGTTCTAGCTCATCTTCGATGACATGCCACGGACGTGGCCACGGTGCTCGGGGGTTCCCAGCGCCAGGGTCAGCAAGTCCTGGCCCCTACGAACCTCGAAGCCGTCCTTGGATTTAGCAGCCTTGATGAGAGCCCTCTCCACCTCCTCGAACTTTGGCTCATTGAACTTGCTCGCGCCCTCCTTGAGCTTCTTCGGCTTACGGGCATAAATGAAGTCCTTAGCCCTCAAGTCTACACCGTCGTACGGATCGGGAAGCCCGGCGGCAGCTCTAGCCCTTTCTTCCTCCCGCCACTGGGGCCTCTTACCAGCAAACCCAGTCATGCCCAAGTGGTGGGGGTGTAGGTTCTTCTTCGCGAGTGCGCTGAACTTGGCGCTCTTTGCCTTTGCTTCTTCTGTTGTTCTTTGTTTGCAGAACTCTTCCCAGTGATGTTCCTTCACCATAGTGTATTTGACATAGGGTGACTTGCCTAACTTCAGGTAGTACCTGGTCAGCATGGACTTGAAGTTTCTAAAGGCTCTTCCTGCCACGTGCATGACCCACTCCCTGCACTTGTCCAGATCGGCGTCCTCGGGATAATGGAAGCTCCTCGTCACCTCACCCCAGATATGTGTCTTGTAGTCGACCGGGACATTGTTCCACTCCGCCCAAGTGATCTCCACCTTGTCCTTGACTATACATGCCACCTGGTTGCTGAACTTGGCAAGGACCGTGGGTGGCGATAACGGGTTTCCCTCTGGTCCCACCTCATGGATCACATGGACTTCATCGTGGATTTCCCTCCGGTGCCTCCCGTGTTCCCCCCTTCTTAGCTTTGTCCTCTGACCACTAGACTTGCCTGAAGTGGTTGGAGATGGAGCGGGGGGTTCTTTGTCACTGACTTGTTCCTCCTCGAAATTCAATTCTCGAGGCACCACCGGCATCTGTTCAGGGTTTGGAGACCGCGCACTTTCAACTTCGTCGTCCCTCGGTTGGTAGGTCGAATCATCATCGTCCTCTGTACAACGTTTCTTTGTTGGCCTCGGGGTCACGGACACTTGGCTCTCGAGGCTAGTTGATGATGATGCACTAGGGGTAGGGTCGCGCCATTCGCTTATCGGTTCCTCCGCCATTGGAAAGCTACAATGAATACATATTTTAGTTGTATAGACACAGTTATAGAGTAGTAAAGTAGAGTAGTACTAGAGTAGTAAAGTAGTAGTAGTTGGCTTAGATTTGCCCCATTGTCATCACATCGCTTTTAAACTGGTTGCTTGTATCTGGTATACAAGCCATCCTAGTTTAGCGGGGGCACTCGATCATCATCGCCGCTGCCTCAGCATAAAAGGGTTCACATCATTGCATATGCCACTGCCTCAGCAATAAGTTTAAAAGTTCATCATTGCATATGCCAAAAAAGGAACCAGCCCCATTAAATAAAAACCTTTCACAAATCAAAAACAGGAGCAGCAGTAGTAGAATAGTAGTATAGGAGGGAGTAGAGGAGTAGAGGAGGAGGGAGTAGTAGTAGGCAGTAGTAGTAGTATACTAGTAGTAGTATACTACTAGAAAGTAGTAGGCAGTAGTAGTAGTATACTAGTAGTAGTACAGGAGGGAGTAGAGGTAGGCAGTAGTAGTAGTATACTAGTAGTAAAGGAGGGAGTGACCAATTTATCTCAAAATTCTCACAAATTATATCAAATTTGGCAAAATTGCAGCAGAGTGACCAATTCATCTCAAAATTCTCACAAATTTAGCTCAGAATTAGTTTAAAGGCAAGGTGCATCATAGGCAGTGGCATATGCTCAGAATTTTGTCATAAATTTCTTTGGCATCATAGGCAGCAAAAAGAATTGAATTCAAATGCTACGGTTCACCAAAAGCATCATAGATCAGTAGTATAGCAGTTCAAAATTCACCAAGTGTAGTATAGCAGTTCAGTTGAATTCAGAGTAGCAGCAGCAGTAGTAAGACAATAGTGGTAGAGAGAAATAGGTAATACAAGTATAATTTTGCATCAAGCAGTAGAGTACCAGTAAGGGGATAAGTAGTAGCTAGCCATCTCAAAAAACTTTCACAAATCAAAAAATTTGCATCAAGCTATAGAGTGTAGGCAGTAGACAGTAGAGTGTAGGTAGTAGAGTGTAGGCAGTGGATTAATGGGCATCATGGCAATTGGCAATGCCAAACTGCCAATGACAAGCAAGAGAGGCAAATGCCAAAAAAGTTCATCATTGCATATGCCAAAAAAGGAACCAGCCCCATTAAATAAAAACCTTTCACAAATAAAAAACAGGAGCAGCAGTAGTAGAATAGTAGTATAGGAGGAAGTAGAGGAGTAGAGGAGGAGGGAGTAGTAGTAGGCAGTAGTAGTAGTATACTAGTAGTAGTATACTACTAGAAAGTAGTAGTAGTATACTAGTAGTAGTACAGGAGGGAGTAGAGGTAGGCAGTAGTAGTAGTATACTAGTAGTAAAGGAGGGAGTGACCAATTCATCTCAAAATTCTCACAAATTATATCAAATTTGGCAAAATTGTAGCAGAGTGACCAATTCATCTCAAAATTCTCACAAATTTAGCTCAGAATTAGTTTAAAGGCAAGGTGCATCATAGGCAGTGGCATATGCTTAGAATTTTGTCATAAATTTCTTTGGCATCATAGGTAGCAAAAAGAATTGAATTCAAATGCTACGGTTCACCAAAAGCATCATAGATCAGTAGTATAGTAGTTCAAAATTCACCAAGTGTAGTATAGCAGTTCAGTTGAATTCAGAGTAGCAGCAGCAGTAGTAAGACAACAGTGGTAGAGAGAAATAGGTAATACAAGTACCATTTTGCATCAAGCAGTAGAGTACCAGTAAGGGGATAAGTAGTAGCTAGCCATCTCAAAAAACTTTCACAAATCAAAAAATTTGCATCAAGCTATAGAGTGTAGGCAGTAGACAGTAGAGTGTAGGTAGTAGAGTGTAGGCAGTGGATTAATGGGCATCATGGCAATTGGCAATGCCAAACTGCCAATGACAAGCAAGAGTGTAGGCAGTAGTATACTAGTAGTATAGGAGGGAGTAGAGGAGTAGAGGAGGGAGTAGTAGTAGGCAGTATACTAGTAGTGTTCACAGGCAAAAGCTATAGCTGTGCGTGTCCTGTCAGATTCAAGTGAAATACGATGAAGGTCATTCAGTAGTTCATACAACTGCAAAATAACCTCACAGTATCTATGCCCCCAATTGGAGGTTTGATTACTGAAAATATATAACTGATAGCAGATTGAATAAGTATTCACATGAAAGGAAAAAATATGCCATTTAACTGCACTAGAATATAGTAAAAATATCTTAGATACATGAGACATGCAAACCAAGCAGCAGGATTATACAGACATGTTTTATTTCATTATTTGTAGACATTCCATATGCACATTACTAATTTTCATGAACAGACATGGTTTCATAATTGTTTTCATAGTTTCAGTTCATAAATAAAAAAATGAAATCCCAAATGCAGAGGTTAGGTCACGTACCGCTGGTGGCGTTGTTTCCTTGCGCGCTATGTAGTGCTGCCTGAACTGGAGAAGGGTGGAGAAGGCCGTCGAGGAATTTGGCAGCGGCGGACGGGTCGGAGCCGGCGACGCACCGGAGCTAGGGTTCCAGGGACGGGGCGCCGGAGGAGCACGGGGACGGGGCGCAGGCAAGGGAGAGGAGGATGGGGGCGGGGCACGGGCACGGGGGAGGAGGATGGGGGTGGGGGTCACCACGAAGGAGCTCGGCGGCGGGGATGGCGGTGGCGGCGCAATATTTCGGCAGCCCTTCGGGTCGAAATCGAGGGCGCGAGGCAATAAGAAAATTTGTGCGAGCAGCGGCACATATATAGCACATGGATTAATCGCGGTGGGCAATATAATCCGCCCGCCGCGGTAAATGTTTACTGTAGCAGGCACCTTAAATTGCCCGCCACGGTTAATCTATTAACCGCGGCGGGCGCTGTTACGTGCCCGCCACGGTTAATATTTTTTCATTTCCTCCCTGCTATTTATTACCAATCTAAAACTTATTAATCTAAAATTTATGGGCACTGATATTTAGTACTGTGTAAGTAGTGTGTAAGTAGTGTGTAAGTAGAGAGTAGTGTTGTGTAGTAGTACTGTGTAGTAGAGAGTAGTGTTGTGTAAGTAGAGAGTAGTGTTGTGTAGTAGTAGAGTAGTACTGTGTAGTAGTAGTAGAGTAGTGCTGTGTAGTAGTAGAGTACATGTGAGTAGTAGAGAGTAGTATTAGTACAATAGATAGTAGTAGTATGCTATAGTAGTAGTAGGTTGAGTAGTACTAGTAGAGTAGTATTGTATAGTAGTAGTAGTAGAGTAGTGTCGTGCACTCCTTTGGACAATCGCCGCTGTCCTTATAGAGAGGATCAACTGCCGCCTGTTTCAACTCTCTGAAATTCTCCAACCACTTTGGGCAACCCAACACAACGTTGTCTTCATCGAAGTGTTTGACTAGATCTTCAACAAGCTGCACATCCTCGGGTTGGCTCACAGTATCCTGACCATCACCACCGTCGCCGGCTTCGTCGGCCATGTCTTGCATTACATCATCCACCGTGATGTAATCACGACAACTGTTGTCACTGTCGGCTGGCGCAGCTGCTGCGGAAGGATCTTTATTCACCGGTGGTGCTGTCGTCGTCGGCGTCGAAGAGGTAACTCCAGATGCAGCGCCACTCGCACCAACTCTTTCGCCGTGAAATGTCCAGACTATGTAGCCCTCGATGAAACCATACATGATCAAATGAGTTTGCACCTCGCTGTCTCAGTGGGCTTTCAGGTTCTTGCAACGAGAACATGGACATATGGTTGTCATCCGCTTCAGTCTCTCACGGTGAGCTTTACCAGCCGCAATAAACTTCCTTAATTCAAAGAGGTACCGCAGATCATTCACTCTATCGATCCGGTACATCCATTCCGATCTATCCATCGTATCTGCGAACATTATCCATCACAATCAACATTAAATAAAGAAGAATTAGGAGAAATTGGTGATTTTTACGTCCAAAATCATGAAAAAGAGAGGAAATGACGATGTGAAAGATGAAGCATGCATCTATGATGAATCTAAAGTTAAAGAAATACATAACATCATTTTTTCCATTAAAATTGATCTAGATCTAGATCTAGATCTAAAGAGAACTCTAGGTGATGGAAATAGAGAGAGAGGATGGAAGGAGAGAGGGAGAGCCTTTATGAACCTCTTATGATGTCCTCCTCCCTCAAATCCAAGCCCTTCAACTCAAATCAAAAGTTTCCTCAAATTTTAGGGCAAAGCCTCCCCCCATGAGTTTTGAGAGAGGAAGACCCATGGAGAAGAAGGAGGGTCTGAGGTCTGTATTTGTACAGGCTTTACCGTGGCGGGCAACATAAAACGCCCGCCTCGGTAAATCAAGTCTTTACCGCGGCGGGCAGTTTAAAGAGCCCGCTATGGTAAACCGTATTAACCGCGGCGGGCTATTCATACCGCTCGCCGCGGTAAATAACGATTTCCTGCGGCGGGCAAGTAAGGTTGCCCGCCGCGGTAAACCAATTTCCCGCAGTGGGCGCCCCGGTGGCCGGCCTCGCTGGCCGGCCACCGGTTAACCGTGGCGGGCAAAAAAGGTGCTCGCCACGGAGCGTGTTTTGGACACGCTGCGCAAATTGATTCCTGTAGTAGTGGAAGCCAACATTTGTACGTTCTGGGTTAGTCTTTGCTAAGAGTCTGATATTTGACACTCGGCAAAGAAGGCAGGTTTGCCGAGTGCCCTAAATTTAACACTCGGCAAAGAAGGCAGGTTTGCCGAGTGCCCTAAATTTAACACTCGGGAGTTGACACTCAGCAAAAGGAGGCAGGTTTGCCGAGTGTCAGGTTCGGAACACTCGGCAAACACGCCATGACCGTCTCAATGTCGTCACGTTACTTTTTTTCGCCAAGTGTCGATTTCAGCTCTCGGCAAAGTATTTGTCGAGTGCCCGATAGAAAACACTGGGCAAAGAGACGTTTGCCGGCACTGTAGATGCCGTGTGCTGTTTGCCGAATGTTACACTCGGCAAAGCCTTTGCCGAGTGCCTGTGACACACGGCAAAGCCACTCTTTCCGGTAGTGTAACTAACTAGCTAGCGTCACTCGTTGTTCATTCCATGGCATTCTTGAAAAAGGCGCATAATGTGGCAATGAGTGTTGGTACATGGCATGGCCTACTAGTTTCTTGTGGTAGAACCGTAGAAGTGGTTCTAGCAGTCTAGCTAGAAGACACATGAGCATGATTGTGATGAATTTGATGATGTTTTAGGTTAAAGAAGGCAACTATGATTATTCACGAGAGAAGATAAAATATATTTGAAAAATAAAAAATTATGAGGACCAAGGAACTGAACAATTTTTGAAAGAGTTGGATAGTAGTTTTGTCGAGTAATAGAGCTCACCAAGAGAAAATTGAAGGCCACCTTGATTTGACCTCAATAGAAATTGTACAACCATAGGATATATATGAGTGAGAAAAAAAGAAAGACGACAATAGTCAAGGAATTAGTCGATGTTAGCAATAAATATGGAGTTCATGCCAGGAGATGCAGTAGAGGCAGATGGAGAGAGGAAAACAATCAAAGAAACAAATAAAAGTATTTACTAAAAATATTCTCAAATAAAAAAATTAACAGAAAAGCTAGGTACCCTAGCTTTTTATACAGACAACCTTCTTGTTATTACTTGATTGGTCCATTAACTATATATGCAATTAAGGGCCAATAGGAAAGGCTTTGCCCCTCGCCGCTGCCGTCGCCCCCATCTAGCCCCCCCTCTTTCTTCCTCTCTGGTGCGTCTGCCGATGGTGAGAAGGAGAAAGGGACCCATCTCTCTTTTCGCAATTTTATATACATTTTGCTTAGGATTTAGTCTAAATAAATTTATCGGCGAAATCAGATGATTTTTGGTTGGGATCTTGTTACCTGCGATGACCTCAGTGATTGCCATGACAAGATCGTCATTGCAGGCGTCGATTTCATCGGTAGGTGGCCAATTTGTGGCCATTATCAGCAAGGGGAGGAGTGCTCCTGGGCACTCCCAATGAGGATAATTACTCCATGTCATCGATCTCATCGTTGATGGTCGTAGGGCGGAAATCAAGGTTTGGAGGTAATGAATTGCATCCTATGTTGTACCCAACGATGCAACTGCCGATGCTTTTTCATCGGTTCAGATACGTTTTGGATTGGTTCTAGAACGATGGACCTCGTGGCATGTCCAATGTTTTGGAGTTGATCATTGAATTTGACATAAGGACTACACTCTGGCTTTAGTGTTCAACAAGGTTGTGTTCATCGAAAAAAGCCACTATAGGGAAAAAGACGCTGGAAGAATCTAGATAGATTATTGTACCTTTTTTATTTTGGATTTTTTCATATATAATTTGGTGGTGTACTGTGCCGAGTTTTAATATCATTCCCTCTTCCATTCGCAAAAAAAAGACTATATATGCAATTAGTTCAACATCATTGACTAGCTAGCGTGGTACAAGCAACTACCATGCCAGTTTGCATGCTGTGATCCCTTGAGCAGAGACAGCCTCACCAGTTACACCGTTACATCTCTGCACAAGCACATCCCTAAATGTATCAGTCAAGAAAGTCAGATACACAAGTTGCAACAGAAAGTAATCGTCCAACTTGCATTGATATGCGTGGGGTAGCTACACTTAATTGTGCGTGCTTGCCTGCTTGGTCTTCGTTTGTTCTCTATATATCCTAATTTGATGAATATTATTAACTATGTCATGCGTGTTGCGTGAAGATAAACACGACAAAGAATGGTTGAACATGCATATGCACACATCCGCGATCACTAATAAAATTGAAGTCACATCAGAAGACATTCCGGGGAGTGCAGAATTTTAAGATTGTTAGCAAACTCTGATGGCGTATGCATGCACATGCGCGCGCTTTACATAGCACTCCATGGCGTATGCATGCACGTGTGAATACGAAGAGTTTGCTGCATAATGCATACATGGTTAAATTACATATATAATTTTGTCGCGTCTTATTATCTCGATGCGTAGCTAGAATTTCACTTTTTGGACGGTACACTCTAACTACTTTTATCATTGAGTCGGTGAGTCTGCTTCGGACTATCTACAGATAGCTGCAGGTTTGTTGAAGGCACAGACATTTGGAAGACCCACGGCGGTCATTTTCTGGCATTTCAATGTAGCTATAGCAAACATGTCCGTGCACCAATGGATAGAAACGTACATCTTATTGTGCATTCACTTGGATGACTTGCAGCTCAAGAGATTCATCGTGTCATCTCTTCCAATATACATGCATCTTGGAATCGGACTCTATACCGTGACTAGCTAGACGCATGCTGTTCTAATTCATATGAGCACGGATCATAAATTGATATAGAGTCATGGAGAGCTACGCAAGGGTATTATGAAAAGTAAAATATGATTGGACTTTAATATTATGTATATACATATAGACATAGATATACATATACTATCGTGTGTATGATCTAGTGGCCAATTGAAGAACGTGCAAAGATGATATAGAGATGAAGTTATCGTGCGACCCGTCGCGCGACCTCCCGCCGCCACCTCCCACCACCGTGCCGCGGGCGACACACTGCCTCGCCACACCACTCACGGACTTTGCTTTCTGCTAATCCGATCCGTCGCATCTGCTAACCCATTGCCGATAAGTCTCCGCTTGTCCCTGCTTCTGCCAACCGCTGACGGTATATTCTGTCAGTAAACCGAGGTTTTAGGGAAATAAATTTTCTATTTATGTCGCTTTTGTTCCGTTCCATCGGTATATTATGTCAGTAAACCGACAAGGAAATCAGTTTCTGCATTTTTATGTCGGTATTTTGTACTTCCCAGTCGGTTTTTCACCGACACATAAATTCCGATTTTCCGTAGTGGTATTGCCTGACACATGTTCTATTTGCCCCCACTAGCTGCAGCCCACGCATGAATGGTTGATTGTTATAGGCCACGTGTCTCCTATTGCACGTCCATCAAACTAAGGCTTGCATATAGGTTTTTTTTTTTCAGATTTTAGGATCAAGAGGAGGAAGTAAACCTAACTCTAGGGGTGGTGCATCGACGATGGATGGCCGGCGACCGTATGCAGATTAGAGTTTGCGTTGATATATACGCCACGTACCATAGGTTACATTTGCACCAAAGATGATTCCGTTTCACAGCGTCGCATCATCAGCTGCACCAATTTATTTGTTGTTTATTACGTATATACGTGCCACTTCTAATCTTTTTTTTTTCTCGATCAGGCGTTGTGCCGCCACTTCTGATCCGTTTACGATAACCGCTGTTCGGTTAGCAAATGAAGAAGCCACTTATAACATTTCCATGCAGGCACAGGCAGCACAC
The DNA here is from genome assembly GCF_019320115.1 of Miscanthus floridulus. Taxonomy (NCBI): domain Eukaryota; kingdom Viridiplantae; phylum Streptophyta; class Magnoliopsida; order Poales; family Poaceae; genus Miscanthus; species Miscanthus floridulus. Next base: position 37,566 of record NW_027097433.1, read on the forward strand.
ACAGCCACATCGACGATATATCAAGCTAGCTACGTACGCAATTCATCACACAGGTATTATACATGCAAATAATCGGTCATGGCACGAATATTACAGTGTTCAACAACCAGTCCAGTTGAATTCGATCGACACGATCGATGGTGCAAGTCAGCAAAAGGGTCCGCGGCGACGGTCGAGTCGTCACTCGTCCACCACCTCGTCCCGCTCGTGCCTCACGACGTGCTTCTTCACGTCGCGACCTCGTCGTCGATGTCGACCACCTTGAGCAGCTGCCCCGACGGCCCAGCCACGACGTGCTCCTGCTCGCGCACGTGCTCCGACACCTCCACGTCCACGGTCTCCTCCTCCTCCACCACCTCCTCTTCCGTCCTCTGCTTCCGCCGCGCGAACAGGAGCAGCCCCGCGAGCAGGCCCAGGAAGAGCAGCCCGGCGCCGATCGGAACAACCACCGCTATGACGACGATGTTCCTTGTCGACGGCGGCGGTGGAGGTGGAACCGTGGGGTAGACCGGCGGGTAGTAAGGCGTTGGAACCTGAGGAGGAGGCGGGTAGTGAGGGGGGGGGGGGGGGGGGGGGGGGGGGGGGGGGGGGGGGGGGGGGTGGAACAGGCGGGACTTCAGCAGGCGGATCCGCACACGGTGGTGGCGGCGATGATGGTGGAGGATATGGAGGCTGGGAGTGTGGACCATACGGCGATGATGGAGGTGGCGCTGGCTCAGTACGCCAAAGAGAAGTTGGGGCCATATGGAAAATCGTGCTAAGATAGTATGGCATGCGACCAAACCACTGTTCTTGAGTCCTGTGAGCAAAGATATATGATAGCCACCAGGTAGATATGTAGGAGTAAGACCGACCTAGCTGGGTCTGGTGAGCTTGAATAGGGCAAGTGGAAGTGTAAAACCTTTCAAGCAGAAAGTTAACAAATAACAGTTCATCTGGGCAAGCATTTAGTCCATTGTTATTAGTACATGATGACAAAGCCAAGTGAGTGATGTCATCATGTACACGCAACGCTAGCTAGATATATGATCAGACAGTGCTTCACCAGTTACATCTCTGCACCACAATAATTAGATCAGTACGTGAAGAAGCTTATTTAAGTCAAATATACACAAGTTGCAACAAAAGTCGTCGTACGTGCAAGTTGATATGCGTGAGGTGAGGATGGGGCTATACTGATTCTTCACATGTTCTATATATATACATGAAGACGCTGAAGAATATACATGGCGTCATACTTCGAAGAACTATAATCTACTAATTTATTGATGAATATATGAATATTGTGAATTTGTGACTAGCGAGCAATACTTGTACTTGTACTTGTACTTGTACTTGAGTTTAACGGCAAAGTGTTCGTGCATAGTATGTTGTTTAACGTCGTGTTGACTGAAGATAAACACAAGAATGGTTGAACATGCATGCACATATCCGGGATCAAAGATATCTATAGCTTTGTAGTCGATGATTTTTTTTTCATTTGAACTGATCGATTTATTGCTCGGAAATTCTATTTGAAGTTTTTATATTTTTAAATTCAAAATCCTTGAATTTTTAAGTGATCTTGATGGAGAAAAGACCCAAACCAAAGTAGTATCAAAAAGATCTAAAACTGTTTAGTTTAAACTTTTTTTTATTTGAATTCGTTTAAGGTCTCAAATATGCATTATAACATTTATTAAAGTGGGTACAAATGAATTGTATCGGACACTTAGTTAGAAGTGACTTTGAGCTGTAGCAGTGACGAAGGAACGCATCAAGCTTGTGGTTTTGAGCTCGCTCCCCCTGCGGCGGCACGTGCGAAAAGCCAAAAATCTTGGGACATGCAACCGCAAGGATTGGCTGGTGGGACTCCCCTAGGATAAAACAAATTTTCTTCACTATTTTTTATCCGATTTTCAAATTTTATAAAAATGACTAGGTAGCGTGCCCGTACGTTACTACGGGACAACTAAACTTTTGTACTAAAAACACATGGATTCACGATAAGATAACAATGCTGTAAAATTAAATACGCACGTTAATCTAAAAAGCAAAGTTCGTGAAATTAACAGTCACGCACAGCACGGTGTCGCAGACTCACAAACTGTATAGACCTTTCCGCACGACATGTGGGCTGTTGGCGTTCGCATCGCCTCAGGTCATTGCGTTGCGGGTCAGCTCCGCCGCGCACGTGTCGCCATCTCCGTCACCTCCGTGGCACATCAGCTAGGGCCGCCAGCCGTCGCACCTCAACCATTCGCGCCGCATGCCGCCTTCTCCGCCCGCTGCGTAGGCCACACCTCGCCTAGCTACGGGCTGCCGCAGTGTCGACACCCTAGCCTCGCGCACGGGTTAGGACCGCGCCGATAGCGACGGCTGCCCTGCACTTCTTTCTCTGTAGTGAGACATGGATTTCTTTCCTCAGTTATAGCCTCTTCCATGCTAGGATTCTCAGGAACTTATTTAGATTCAATAGGATTAACACAATCAGATTCTTCACCTAACAGGAACGATAGGAAGAACAGATGTATGATAAAGAAATAAAGAAAATGAGTCTCAAGTACATCTCTTTGTGCTTCAGAACTGTCAAGGCTATAATTGTATATTCAAATCCAGATTAGTGAAGTCATCATACTGAACACACACATGCATTCTACAATGCTTATGAAATCTGATAGCACGTAAATCTGGCTGAGCTGTGGCAAAATAAAGAAAATGAGCTAATATTACTTGTTCATTTGTACAGCTAGCAAGTAAATTGAAGAATTTTATTGTGCTCATTTAACAGTCCATAACCACTTAAGTTCAGTTAGCTGATATGATCTTCCTAAAATGCAGGCTTATCCATCTCCGTGGACCATGGTTAATGTTATTACAATTACAGTAAAATCTCTTTCTATAAAGTAGTAAAGGATATTAGCATGCACATATCTTGTTCCAAATATCTTGTGGACTCATAAAATGACCAAGGTCAGCAAACATTGTTTCACTGTCCGAAAAGTGGAAAGTAGACCTGGTGATTAAATCCTAAATGGCAAACAAGTTATAAAAAACAGAAAGAGAAAGGTAAACATGATACATCACTCCACTGTCGTAGAAAGAAGCTATATCAGAGACATTGTTTAAAAATTCATATCGTGTTTTGAACATTTCTGTCAGGCCAATAATCTCATCCTCGGATGAGTTTTCTTTGATGCAAATAAAAGACATGAATTAAAGTCTCTGATATAGCTTGGAAATAAACCGTTGAATGTTTCCTGTACAGCTCTCTACCCTGCAAATAAAAGACAATGTGCATAAGCTAGCAGTCAGTAGATCTCAAGGGGGCACACTGGCTAAAGGATGCAGCATTACGTCCATTACCTAGCCATGTACTTGTTGATGAGAATTTATATAAATATAAAGAATGAAAAAGACGACAAGAAAGATTGGCATTAGGCCAACTCCTTTTGATTTTTTACAAACACATATGAAAGTTAATATGTGGGCTGTAGGCTTGAAATCAAAACAACAAAAAGAACATGGATTCGACCATAAGTAGCATTTGCCCTCCTTTTTTTTTAAAAAGAAAGGTATTGCAGAGTTATATGATTGCCAATCTTTTCAGCACCATCAATTTTTGGCAATTGTAGAACTCAACCAAGACACCCATTGAAGTGCTACATCCCTAGCTCGCAACCCAATTAAAAGTAAGTTCTTGCAAGCCTAGCTCCCCAGCCATTATTAAATTGCATGAAGGGCTCCAAAATGAAGACCACTATTTGAAAAAAGAGTAAATGATAATCCCAATCAACTAATTGTCTTAACTTCATTTTCTTGGCAAAAAAAATAGTTTATGCAATTCAATAATAGTAAAAAACAGTTGGCTGCCGGAGACCCTGCGTATGGACATCTTGACATACAGATTCTCTAGCCCATCCAGCTCACCCTAGCATCCGCGGGGAGCACCTGAGCTGGTGCCACCACTTATTCTGCAACCGCCACCAGCTGTGGAGTCCTTGATTGACGAGTATCAATGCTGAACGAAAATGTATTGCACACTGTTTCAAGTATACAAACTCCTAATACTATTTATATTCAGATTCGAATTATGAATATATGATGACTGATGATAGTGAAAAACTAAATTTATTGCACAACTGAACTGAATTTGCTGAACTCTAACAAATAACCATTAGTTTGAGAATTGAAACAAAAGGGCAATGGCGGCTACACTTACGTCAAGCAAGTCGGTGTCGATCCTAAACTTCCACGATGGCAGACCAATTCCGTCACCTTTGTTGTCATCACTCAGGCCTTCTTGTCCAGCAGGAACGAACAAGAATACAACTGGAGCCATCTACAGCAATGCATGGCTTAGTATAGTCCCTCGTAGCAGTGTATCGAGAAATAAATCAAATAATACACAAGAACCAGGATGCTTGCTGATGGATCTCGCTACCACGTGACTCCCTCAACCTTGTTGCCGCTGGATCGTATGGACCTCACCCCGGTGGAGAGGGCATTGTAGAGGAGGACGACGCTGGAGGAGATCTTAATAGCAACGGTGAGGATAGGGAGAGGTAGGATGCAATCATATGAGCATGTTCCAATAACACCCCGTTCACATAGGAACATGATTAAATAAAATTTGCATAATCTCAAATATGCAGCGATCATCTTATAGTAGTGTTTCTCATGATTATCATGAAATCATTGGCTAATTAAGGAAATTGAAGGAAAAAAGTTATCATCCAGAATAAGATGAAATCATAAACCGCACCTGATAAAGCAGTTGCAGTCGCCTTCTGTTAGCGCGGCATCGTCGAGGGCCTCTTCGCAGTCGTTCGATGGCGGTCGGTGTCGACGGCATGGCTGTCGGACGAGGAGGGGGCGTTCCAGCGGCGTCTGAGGGCCGGATTGGAGTCGTGGCGTACGGCCGACGAGTGCCTAGCGTGCGGCGGCGGTGGGGCGTTGTGGTTTCCGGCGTCTTCTGCGGGGTGGCGTGGATTCGCGAGAGCACACCACGAGAAGGATAGGAGGGGCGCGTCGATGTTGGCTTAGCGTCGATCGACGATCCGGTTTACGTGGAGATGAAAGATATCTGACCGAGCGAGAGAAGGGCACCGCATGATTGTTTTCTTCCATGCATGATTATTGTTTCCTTCCATGCATGTGGCCTCAAGTGATCGATTTGTTTTCTTCAAAGCGGGTGGGGATCGCAGGGATGTCAGTTTCTTTTTCTATCGCGCGGAGTATCGCAGGGCCGGAAGGGAGGAGCGACCCAAAAAAAAGTCGCACAAAAAAATTATCTTACTTTTGTTCTTTTTAGTTGTAGGAGATTTCTAGAGATGATTGTGTTTCGGCCCACCTCTACAGATCCACGTACAATCAGTTGTAACCACATACTTGTTATTGACATACAAGCCACATACCACTGGTAGAATAGTTAGCTAAATATACGAATAACCCATGTCAGAGACTCAAATCTAGGTGGGTATTTCATCATAAGGATTGAGGAACATAGTCAACTAAGTTCATGTGGATGAATTTTTACTTAATTATTTTGCCTCTTATCTATAATTACGTAGCATAACTTCTCACGTGCTCAATGAGTCTGGATGAGATATGCTAGCAATTGGCAATTGAAAAACAATCATTTTCTGACATTTCAAGGGAATAAATATGTTCTTTTGACCTAGTTGTCATTTTTCTTTTCTGTAAAACACATACAACAAATACAGACACTAATGTAAACACACCCTTTTGAGTGTGAACACACGCACGTATATACATGCTACCTCTATAAGCATCATGCATTAAAAGGCTAAGACCAGCATATCTCTTAAGACAGAAACCTATAGCCAACATGTACAAGATTATGCATGCTCACCTTCGCATCCAGTGACCAGTTCCCAATTGAAGAACGTGTCAATATTCTACTATAGCTTACGTTGCACCCTAATGATTATGTTCCCGTGCCACGGTAGCTACTGCACCAATTTGTTCTTTACTGCTAATTCTGATCCAAGGTGGATGTAAACGCTTGCCGGTTAGCACCAAGCTCTTCCCGCTTGCTTTCTTAACACAATCCAAGCTTCCCACTTGCATACATAGTTGACAAAATATATAATTTCAAGCAGTTCTAGTAGAGAACAGACTTTCGGTTGTAGGCTTTAGTTCCGGCCATTTTTGGGCTCGAGGCTAAAGAAATGATTAGTCCCGGTTGGAGCTACCAACCGGGCCTAAAGTCCTTTGCCCAACAGCTAGAGCCGCAACTTTTGCAGGAGGGGAGCAGGAGGGGACCTTTAGTCCCGGTTGGTGGCTCAAACCGGGACTAAAGGTCACCCTCCAGTACCGGTTGGAGTTACCAGGTTTAATCCCGGTTAGTGGCTCTAACCGGAACTAGAATTCCACCTGTAGTCCTAGTTTACACCACAAACCGGAACTACATGTCCCGGGCTATATACTTTCTCGGGCTATATACTTTCTCCTCCTTCCTCCAGCAGCCCGAGCCATTTCAAGCTCTCTGCCTGCTCTCTGTTCTTGCTCGTGGAAGGAGTTCATGCTTGTAGGATTGGTGAAGACTTCATTTCTCCGTCCATTCTTCACAGTGTCTCATTTCACTTGCTACTATCAGTGCCAATGCAACATTTCTTTTTGAAAAAGGAATGATTTGTTCATTTGTTATATTGATCATAATGCATGACGAGGTACAGAGTTCAGCAAACATACCATTTTGTGCTTCCAGATAATTCTTAGGGAGCTTCTTTCTTCAGGATTATTTTACCCATCAGGATTATTGAAGAATAGGAAAAAAAAGAAATCTCTTCTTAAAAAAATCAAGAGCCAAAGTGAACATCTTGTATCTCAGTACCACAGAGCCTTTTTATATGGGTTACCACATCCTGGCAGAACTGTGAATTGACAACCTGGGAGAAATAGGAAAGTAAGAGGAATCCCATGTGATATTATACCAAGCAAAGAATGCTGGTTCAGTTTTGCACTAAGACACGACATGCTCCAAGCAATAAATTTAATACTGTTGAGTGCAAACTAACCAGTAAGAAAAGTTCATAATTCCAGCCCAGCAGCGAAGCCAGTTCCAGTTGTATCCTGTCAAAACATGAAAGTTCCAAAGCTCTCTCATGGTAGTAAGCATGCTCATCGTGCTGCATAAAAATAAGTGAGGAAAGGTATACAAACAAAATTCATGTCAGGGAGATTTCCAACTCCTAGCTGACTACATACTGTGTTTTTGCCTAGCTTGGGCAGACTGCCGCTGGTTGGGGGATCTCGCTGCTCATATCAACTTGAGCTCTGGCACCTCGTTGCTCATATATCTGGAGGAAGAAAATAAACAAAAACAGAGCTTGACACATCATTGTAGCACAGGTCACTGATCATAATTTTGACAAACAAATTCACAAGGTTTCACGGAAATTTCTTCGAACAATCTGTGGACACCAGACAACAACTTACAAGTGGTAACCCAATCACACAAACAAAATTAAGAAAGAAGACGATATTGATTAGGTTCTCGTGAGAAACGCGGCAGAACACAGCTGTTGAGAAGTCGACACAGCTTCAGATCCTAATAACTGCTGCTCCTAATTTGCCTCTCCCATCCATTCTAATAATTCAAGGGAGGGGATATGGTCAACGATTTATCGGCTAGATTGGACGCAAAACTTGCAGGATTAACGGAACTTATCCCAATTCTGGCACGAAAGTGAAGCAAAATCGAAATGGGATGGGAGAGGCAGGCAACCATACCTGGGATGGGAGAGGCAGGCAACCATACCTGGGACGAGCGCCCGCGAGGCTGCGGTGGAGCCCACGCGCGCCCGCAAGGCCCCCCATCGGTGCCGTGCCGCATGCCGTCGCCATCCCGCTTGCTACCCCTCAGCTTCCCCGACCTCTACCCTGACGACGAGGAGCAGGGAGCAAGATACGAAGAAGGACGCCACGGATGGCCTGCCTGGTGGGAGGCGGACAACCGGCCTGGACTGCCCTGCTAGCGGCCGACGGCCTGCCATACTATGCCGGAGCCCTCGCCTAGCGGCCTGGCGGCCGGCGCCCGTGGTGCCCTCCCCAGGGGCGAGCGCACACCGGGGCCGCCGTCGGCGCGCCGCTGGTGCTCTTCCTTTCGTGTTTCCTGCTCCATATGCGAATGAGAGAGAGAGAGAGCGGGGGAAGGGGCAGGGGGCGGCCTGGCGGCGTGGGGAGGGGAGGAGTCACGCCGCGTTGGGGAGAGGGAGTCTCGGGTGTGGGAGAGGAGGCGTCGGGGGAGGGGAGTCGCGCGTGCGTCTGGGAGCGCGTACGTCGTGGGAGGTCCGCGGAGGGCGACGGAGGGCACAAAATATGAGTCGTCAGATTTAGATCAGTAGATGATTAATAATAGAGAATGACTAAGAGATAATCTGATATATTTATTTTAATGGTGTTATATTTTCTGAGTATATTTATAAATGTGGATATAGTATAGATCATGATTATGGAGCAGACATTTATTGGTGGCTATAGATTTATTCTAACTGGTGTATTATAGGTTATGGTAGATTTCCATAAGAGATTATCTAGAGAGTCTCTTTTATTTATTTAGCTCTTAAAAATCAAACTTAAAGCAACCTAGATACATACTCTTTTTATTTTACTACTACAGGGATAACAATTTATTTTGTTTTTGTTCAACATTTTTTAACTATTTAAAAGAAACTAAAACAAAAACAAAAGGGAATGAATACTTACCAGGATACACGGGAGTGCTTCTCCACTAAGCTAGCTCTTTTGGTGAGGGTTCGGTGTTGTAAGTCCTTCGAATCGGACTTCTTCTTGTGAAATTCATTGATCAAGTACCTCAGTTTGCTATGAAGACGACGATTCTTGTGATGACATCTCTAATGGTAATGTCACGTTCTTCTGCTAAACCCGTCTTGGTTTTGAGTTTCAATTTTGGTTTGACAAGTTCAGAACCTTCACTTGTAGAAATTTGGGGAGTCAACTGACTCCCGCATACCTCGTTTGAAGTGTGTTTTGCTCATAAAGATAAGATAGAGATCAAGTGCATGAGCTCTGTTGGAGGAAAAACTCCAATAGAACCAAAACTTTACTTATTCTTCTCTATCCTTAAGCACATTGAACAAGATGAAGTTAATGTTATGTGCTTTGTTCATTTATAACATGGTGGTAAGATCGGAAGATTGAGCATAAATGTAGCATTTAGGTACATTTGGGTAAAAGGGTTGAATTGCTTAACCTACGGAAGGATTGTCCATAATGTATCAATCTTTACATGATTATGACTATCATCTTCTAGAGATAAGATGTGCACTTTTTAGCTCACTTGGTTAAGACTATAAGATCAAAAATGGTGCTAGGAACAAGCTTAAAGAACTAAACATGTTGAGTTAATCAGATTAGATCAAGTAAGTTGTAACTCGAACATGTTTGTTTCTTATTTATGTGCATACTAGAGTCAAGGAAAAGCTTTAAATAATGACCATTTACCATTGGATGATACCTTTGTCATTGGAGCGCGATGACACCATATGATGAGGGGTAGATGACTCATGATGGTCCTTCCCTTTTGCTTGAAGTTTTTCTTGTTTAGCTTGCCTCGCATCTTGAGTTGTTCATGAGCTTCTTGTCTCCTAGCATGCACCCTTTCTTTCTCATTCTTTTGTCATATCATCTTTTTGCTCTTTGATCTTTGACATTTTGTTAGACTTGTTGATTTGTTCATCCACTTCCTATGAGTGAGTGCTTTTATTATAGATCTTGTTTTATGACACTCATCTTCTTCCTCTTTGTTCCATGAAATTCTTCCATCCATGTTGAATTAGCTATGTCTTCTTTGCGCAAAGTTATTGGAGTTTATTATGTGCCTTGCTTCAACTCTAATTTGAATTCATCTCATGACTTACCCAAATTGAATTGAGAGTTTTCTATAGGGGTTAGTCTAACAAAATATCCAGCATCTACTAAAGCATACTATCGGCTCAAACATCAACCTAGACACCACGTCTAATTTGATTTAGGAAGACATTTTAACCTAAGCACCATGCTTAACTTAAAAGCATTTGGAAGTAAAATCAATACACCTTTTGATTTAAGAATCAAACTAGACACATTATCTAATTTAATTCAGGAAAGCAGTTTAAACTAAGCACCATGCCTAATTTAAAAAGTGTACGAAAATATTTCAAAACCTAAGCATATACTATAGAAAACAAAGGTAGCACGAAAGCATTATAGAGATTTACTCAAATGGAGATGAAAGAGCATGATTGTTATTTAGCAAATTGAGTATGTCTTAAAGGTAGAGACAACCAAGATAATTTAGCAACATGGCAAGAGATGTTTTAGGGAAGTCAATCCCCCATCTTGAATTTTGCAGCAAAATCAAGTTTGGATGGATATGATTCAATATCGCATGATGATTGATGGACATACCTTGCGTTGTCATCCTTCATACTTTTTGCTTCAAACCTGGAATGGTTAGTGACAAAAATACCTAAAGAAATATGTTCACAATTATATCTCTATGCTCATTTCACAAGGGCATTACAGCAAAAGGTGAAAGCTCATGTTATCTCCCGAAAGTGCTTGTTTTAGGACAAAGCTCATCCTTGGGAAACCTTCGAATTGCGCTTCAAGTTGGTGAAGTGGTTCCCCTCTAACACCAGTCTTTATGTACCTATCTCAAGATTCATGCCAACACACAACAAGATTTGCAATATTTATGATAAACAAACGCGTCTACAACCACCTTTTCAAAAATTTTATGAACAAGAAGCATAAGGGGGTTGAAGATCTCGTGTGTGGCAATATCAGAGAGACCAATTGATTTAGGAGATTTTCTCATACAAGCATGGGTTCGATGGGATGTTGTAGCTTCCATGCTCATTAATATAATCTTCCTTTTCAAGCTCTAGGGTTGATTCTTCATGAATGTCCATAGGCGAAAACATTATCTCCATCATTCCATGCCTATGGCATCCATTGGATGTTTTATTATCCAAGATTTCCCATGGATTGGTGACTCTCGGGTTGATCTTGTCTAAGGCGTCCTCCAAACTTGGATGAGTCATGTTTATTAAGGAGATTGACTTAAGCTCACCCTTTGGATCAGGTTTGGGTTCTATCCTTAAGGTTTCAGCCTTGTCCATCCCTTTAATGGCATATGAATTCTTAACATTCTCCAGCCATTGTCATTGCTCTTCTTGGTCATCCTTGTGGTCTTGATGACTCCTATGCTTTAGTTATCTTAGTGAATTTCTAGGATCATCATAAGACTTAGGAGAAAGAGCATCAGGTGATTCATCGAGGTCAAGGATGGGTTTAGATGAGACATCTAATGTGGGCATAGAAGGGGAGAGGATAGGAATGGCTTCTAGCGGGCTAAGCTCCCCTTCTATGGTTTCACTAGACATTCCGTCCTTGGGTTTTTCTAGATGTTTCCCATAGGAACTGGATTTAGGACGCTTTCTAAGAGATCCCTTCTTGAGAGGATTTGAATTATATTCACTCGAAGGTCTCTTATGTAGTAGAAAGTTTAAACTTTTTCCAAAATCAGAATAAAAAAGGCCATCCTTAATTTCAAAAGAGATTTCCAAAGGTTGAATTTCTTCTTCCCTTGAAGGATTTTGGGGTATTGATTGTTCGGGATTGATAGCTAAATCTTGCGATTGGAGTGGTTACGATTTGGCTATCAAAACTTTCTCTTCTTAATCGAGAGATAATTCCTTTTCTTCCTCGGAGACTTCAACATGAATGCTAGTGAAGGGAGTCTTTCCACTAATTCTATCAAGGATAGTCCTTGCTTCACTAACAGACAAACAAAGGAGAGCTCATCTAGATGCTGCATCAAGGGATTGTGTAGAATCCTTGCTAAGACCCATATAAAAATGGGGAAGAAGCACAGGGTCTTGAATGGCAATGACAGTGCTAGTGGTGATGAGGTCAATAAAACGAGCCCATGACGTGCCAAGAGATTCTTGTTCCTTTTGTTTAAAAGATAGAACCTCAAATTGAAGGCTGACCACTCTAGAGATGGGAAAGAAAGATAAACAAAATTTAGAGCATAGCGTTTCCCAATCTCCATGCATACTTCCTATGGTTTTGTTATACCATTGCTTAGCTCTTCCCGTCAAAGAGAACGAAAATAACTTCCATCTTAAGGTCTCATCATACATGCCAGCAATATGCAAGCATGCACTGGTCTGTTCAAACTCCCATAGGTGTGAGTTTAGGTTTTCATCGCCTTTTCCTAAGAAGGATTGTTCCCGAATCAATTTTATTAAACATGGGCGCAACTCATACCCAGGTCTTAGGATAGGCCTTGTAGATTTTGGTGGCTCTAGGCGTGCGCTCGTAGGTTTAGCATATTGATATATTGGTGTGTTATCCATGCTAAAAGAAAAAATAAAACAAAAATAGAAAGTTAAGCTATGTTTGTAGTTAACTCAGCAACTGTTTCTCTGGCAACGGCGCCAGAAAGCTTGTTGGTATATTTAATGCACACAGATAAATGATCTGCAAGCGCACGGATATCGCTGTAGCTTTCACCCAAAAGTATTTTAAGTATCGTATCCACAGGAAAACGTGTGAGGTTAACTACAATCTAACTTAACTAGGGTTAGCAACAAGGTTAGGATAAATAGGAGCGTAGAGAGGATAACGAAGGTTCTCTAATTCTGACATAGGTAAGCTATGTCTTCAACTATTCAACTAGGGACATTACTAAGGGAAGACACCTGCAGAGGATGCTTTCCTTCGTAACCGGGTCCTACTTGGCCTACAGACGGGAGGTGGACTACAAAGGACTCAACGAGAGTGTCACACTCGCGATCTACCACCGGTCTGGAATGCAAAGTGTATCCACGATTAACCCAAGTCTAAGCATCATGCTTACACTTACGATTAATACTTTACTCCCCCTAGGAAGAGAATAAAACACTCAAAAGAGTCACGAACCTGATGAACAATATAAATAAAAATGATTACTTGAATCAGAAGTTGATTACTAGAGAAATCTCAGAAACAAGCTCAAGTAGAACTTGGATCCGCCAAGGTACAAGCCGTAGAGAGAGCACCGATAGGCTGGCACTTCCTCCAAACTCTTTCCTCACTCTCTATCTCACTATTTCTATTTACAAGACTAGATCCTATAGAGGACTAATCTTCTCTTGATAGCTGGCTTTGATCCTGGTGAGGAGGATATGAATTAGGGTTTAAAGATGGCCTCAAGGAGGGGGCAGGTGCTGCTATATATAGGGGGCAGCATCAATTCTGGACCCTCGGATCAAATCGACTTAAAACAACGACGTAGATTTGATCTTTAAGGCACTGGAGAACCGACGTCCGAAGGAGAGGCTGACATGTGGGGTCAGTAGGCCAGCCGGCCTATAGGTTGGGCCATCTGGCCCCACATGTCATCCCCTCGAGGTTTGCTTTCGGTGGGTTGCCTTCTAGAGTATTCTAGAGTCTTCCTAAGTCGGTACCATCATGGATAAACGTGATTTACTTTGATGAATAGGTCCTCCTTGATGGTTTTCTGATTAAATCCTCCTGCAGTCATGAAATCACCAAAACTCATGGAATTCATTAGTTTAAACTCCTATTCCTATGTTTGGTAATGGAATTAAGTATATATGTAGGATATGTTGATGATTTATGATTGATGTTAATGACCATCAATAGTCATGGTGGCGCATGGTATTGTTTCTCATGTGGTCTCTGACAGACACCAAGAAGCCATGGGAATCCAATTCCACCTGGATATTATAGCGTCTTGGTGGATACAGTTATCAAAGACTATAGGGAAATTGCTCTTGACTTTCTTGGAGGTGATGGGGGAGAAGACCCTAGGACAAGAAGAGCATTCATTCATTTTATGGGGCAAGTGCTACATTATTATTCTCGGTGCGGCGGCTAGGGTACCGTCGCCTCCTCCTCAACTACCTCATGATAGGTGCGGATGAAAGTGGATGGAACAGTTTTTCAATAATCATTCTCAATTATTGGCTTCTCGCGTAATAACCATTTACTCCCAATCATTTTTGTACTCATAGGTTGTAACACCCTAGGTGTTAAGCTTGCATTAGCACCTGCATTCCATAAGCATAACCATCATTTATTCAGTCATGATCATAAGCATATGATAATGTTTTTGATTTAGTCTACAATGGTTCTATGTGATGCTTTGCTTTTAATGAGTGATTTTATTTGTTCATGTTGATAACTCAAGTTCTTGATGTTTGATCACCTAAGTAACTTAGATCAACATAGGATCACAAATGAGTTAGGGTTTGTGTTTATCATTTAGTCAAAATATGCTTCTAAGTGTTAAATCGTGTTTAAAACCTTTTTCATGATGTTGTTTTGACTAAAATAAAACTTTAAGTTTGGAGCATGTTCTGAGGTTTGACCCTAAATAAAAGTGGCAATATGGATTGTGATCTACAAACTTTGTTTAAGAATCCAGAGCTAATTCAACTTCCAACATGTCCTAACAGTGGCCCTAAGTTTGAATCTAGTGCTGTTTTAGGTTTCAGAATTTTTTCTAAGTCTAGAAATAATAGTTAGCAAGTTCAATGTTTGAGAATATATTTAATTAAATTTCATAAATAAAACTTGTACAACAATAGTACCATTTTATAGTATAAAGTTTGAACTTTAAAAATGTGCCTTTGATTATGCTAGTTGAATATTAATTGATCCCCAATTAATTGCTCAAAGAATCAAACTAACTCTGTTTGTAACACTGAGAATGGATTCAGTTTTTCAGTTTTCAAGTATAGTTTTTCAAAATTCTGAATTTCACTAACCATTTAGTTTTAGCCTTTGACCCTTAAAGCAATGTTGGAGATATCGCTTAGATCTACAACGTTTGGTAATGGACTTTTAGCTATGGATGAATGGATCAATAGAAAGGGAGAGAGGAAGAAGTGTCGTCAGTCAACGAACAGTAGAGCACTGGCAGTAGACTGCTCTGCTGCTACACCACCATCGGCGGTGTCCTTCTCAGCGCTTCACCATTGGGACACGCAGCCGCTGTGAATAGGGGCCGAGCTACGTTGGCGAGCCTGGAGAACGTCGCCCGCGCCCATTCAATGCCCAGTGCTAGCCAACTCCTTTTCCTCCCCTTGCTATGTCGCTCGCCATCTCTGCACGCCAATCATTTTCACAGCCACCACTCGTTCTCCATTCGATTCCTCACGCCCAAAGCTCCGACATGAACTGCTCTTCCATTCCCACCTAGCTGCGCAGTGCTTCGTCTTTAGGTGAGGGCCCTTGGGCCAAGCTGCCGCCTGGGCGCCATGGCCGCCGAGCTCGTGCTCGCCATGGCTAGTGTGCTCCCGTCTCCCTCTTCTGCCTTTCCTTTTTGTTTTAGCTTTGCCTTAGGTCGTAATATCTTGCACCGGAAATCGTTGGTTTATGCGGGCCTCGCCTTTGCTAGAACGGCAAGCGCCGTCGCCGTGCTCTGGCCACACCATGCACGTGGGCACGTGCCTTGCCATAGCACCACATGCCTTAGGCCAAACCCTATCCCTCCGTATCGAGCCCCTAAAGCCACCCCTGTGCCGCGCCGGCAGCATCCTTCGCCTGAGCCGGTGAATCCACCGCCGCCGCCTGAGCTCATTACTGCAGCCTACGTACAGTGCCACTGTTGCCGCTCCTTCTACCACCACATGTGTGGAAGTTAAAAATTCATTCGCTAACCTATCCTAATAGATGTGTCTCGGCGAGAGGAGTCCACTTGGGATATGTTGGGATACAGATGGGGGCTCCCAATCCCTCATTATATAGTCTAGGAGGTGGGGTTATAGATAGGGTTCCATTCAGTTTACATGTGGGTTTCCTAGTTCGTTACAAGGAAATTTACCAGATAGAGTTAGTTTCTAAATACATATTTCTATGCCTTGTCATCCAAGTAGACAAGGTATCCTGTCTGGGTTGGCTTCTCATGTAGTCTATTTGGTGTACCTCATCCCCTTTGGGTTATTTTCCATACGGTGAGGTACCCTGGGTAGCATGGTTGAGATCAGTAACACTATCGGAAACAATAGATTTGTCGAGTGCCAAAAAAATTGCTGAGTGCATTCCATCGGGCACTCAGCAAAAAAGCTATTTGCCGAGTGCTTTAGAAACCACACTCGGCAAAATAATGGCACTTGGCATACCAATATCTTTGCCGAGTGCTAAAAAAAGACCACTCGGTAAACTAGGAAAAACACTCGGCAAAACAGAGACACTCGGCAAAAAACCACCACGTGGACATCCGTTAGTTAGTGTGCCGACCGTTAGAAGTTTGCCAAGTGTTCGTTAGTGGCACTCGGCAAAGAAGTAAGTTTGCCGAGTGTTTTCCTTTTGCACTCGGTAAAGAAATAATTTTGCCGAGTGTTTTTTTGGCACTCGACAAATAAATAAGTTTTTTTCTCTTTTGACCTTGAAACTTTTTCTACTGTCCACATACAATATATGGTACTCCATGTTAAGATTTGGCATATTTCTGGATCTGTTTGCTATATTCAATTAATTTATTGCATTTCAAGGAATTTTTTGGTATAAGTCAAATTTGAACTATATGTGATTCAAATAATAGAATAAAATGAGTAGAAAAATGATATTCATGTTATTGAGTCTGGTGTGAGGCCTTACCCAGGAAATAAAAAAAAAATTTGAACATCTTGTTCAGAAAATACGACCATGAACATGTGGTCGAATGGTTTTTAAATTCTAAAAAGCAAACAAAGTCTGAAAATCATGAGATTTGTCAAGATCTCGTGATATCATATGTGGAGACCATGGTAAAAAAATGAGAAGGTTTCACACAATCTGTCACGTATGATGTTTACAAACTGAAGTATCTCAAAAGAAGAATCGTAGCGTTGAGAAGGATTTAGTAAGATTTGGAGTCAAAGTGACGATCAAATTGGGGTTCGACTTCAAAACTTTTTGTATAGGCAATATAGAACATATATTGATTCATGTGTAATTTTGGTAATTTTTTGGATCCGTTTGATAATTTTAATTTATTATGTGCAATTATAGAATTTTAATTGATATAAATTGAATTTGAACTATAACTACATGAAATAATAAGTTTTTTTCTCTTCTGACCTTGAAACTTTTTCTACTATCCACATACAACATGTGGTACTCCATGTTAAGATTTGGTATATTTCTAGATCTGTTTGCTATATTTAATTAATTTATTACATTTTAAGGATTTTTTTGGTATAAGTCAAATTTGAACTCCAAGTGATTCAAATAATAGAATAAAATGAGTAGAACAATGATATTCATGTTATTGAGTCCGGTGTGAGGCCTTACCCAGGACATGAAAAGAAATTTCAAACATCTTGTTCAGGAAACATGACCACGAACGTGTGGCCGAATGGTTTTAAAATTCTAAAAAAAGCAAACGAAGTCTGAAAATCATGAGATTTGTCAAGATCTCGTGATATCATACGTGGAGGCTATGGTAAAAAATAGAGAAGGTTTTACACAATCTGTCACGTATAATGTTTACAAACCAAAGTATCTCAGAAGAAGAATTGTAGCGTTGAGAAGGATTCGGTAAGATTTGGAGTCAAAGTGATGGTCGAATTGAGGTTTGACTTCAAAACTTTTTGTATAGGCAATAGAGAACATAGATTGATTCATGTATAATTTTGGTAATTTTTTTTGGATCCGTTTGATAATTTTAATTTATTAAGTGCAATTATAGAATTTTAATTAATATAAATTGAATTTGAGCTATAATTGCATGAAATAATAAGTTCTTAATCACTTGGACAGGGGTTGGAGGAAGGTCGGTGTTGGTGATCACGCACGCCATGTGAACGACATCCTTGGTCTTTTGATCAAGAAAAAGTTCCCTGGCCTAGTGTAGTTCGGTGGAACTATCGAGCCGGCCTACACGTGGGCCCACTATGCCACCGTCCTCGACGCCCCTGATTAGGATGGTAGGGTATTCATCGACAAGGGCAGCGTGGAAAGGCCGAGCTTTGGGTAAGTCTTTCTCGCACTACATTGCTCAATACATCGCATTGATTGGACATTCTTGAAATAATAACTGGACACATCACGTCTATATGTAGGATTTCTTTAGATGCGAGGAGGGATACGAGGCCAAGGCAGATGTTGTGGATGACAAAGCCACCAAAAAACTCATCAAGGACATGCACTATGAGGCGCGCATCTAGGTCGTGATCCAATACCACACGGAAATTCTTAGAGTGAGTCTCCCTAAAAGTGCAGCAAAAACCATGAGGCTAACCCTAGAACAATACCTAAAGGTAAATATAGAACATTAATACTTATTTTTTCTAAGATTAATTATGCTTAATTTCATCTTCTTATATGTCATATACTTGATGATGTAGGTGCCTCCGTGGTGGTGCGCCTACGATATGCAGTGCTAGGCCCGGATGGTGGACATGTGGTGCGACCCCACATGGGAGGAGAATCACAACGCTTGCCGGGAGCAGTGTTTGCTGATGCCAGGTGCACCACACCATCAAGGCAACCTCAACCTCTCAGAATACGTGGCTAGATGGGTATGCGAATTCATTTCTTTATTCTAACGCTCAATGTTGCATAATTTCTAATCATATTGCTTTTTTTACAGTCAGCGGCACATGGTGGCGAGCCTTGCTCCCAGTTCGTGGCATATGCTTTGGCCTATAAGGGAAAGGCGACAACCAACGTCGCCTACAACCCAGAGGACCCGCCCTTGGCGTATAGCAACGAGTCCATCCACAGCCGCCTTGATGGATACACATCGATGGCAAGGGTGGTCTATGGCCCAGAGTATGATCCAAGCGCCCATGACCTTGATGGAGAAGTGGTCATGAGGGCAGGAGGAGGCAAGAAGCATGGCCAATTCTGGATTGGCGATGGCACAATCGACACAGCCAATACTCCCACTCTCTCCTAGATTCGAGCATAGAGCACTAGTTCTAGCTCGGCGATACGCCCATGACCGGACTCTACACGGTTCCAGATGAATGCACTCTAGGTTATTTCTGTTTTATTCATCATTCATTGATTTTTACATACTTTTGCATTGCATTGTAACATTGGGATGAAATATTGTAGGCTTAGCTGGAACAAAAAATGAGGCATCAGGAGAAGCTAGAGGCGAAGATGGAGGCAGAGTGGCAGAGGGCAGAGGCAAAGCGACAGAGGATGGAGACAGAGCGGCTGTAGATGTTTGAATATATGAGTGGTGTTTATGCTGCAATTGGTCAACCTCTGCCACCAATGCCAGTCCCTCCTCCTCAACCTACTCCAAATACTGTTTTAGGCACTGAGTCACTTTACAACCTTATAATCATCGTTTCTAGTTTATGCAGAATCAATCTTACAAAGATGTCTAGACACTAGAAACTTAGTGGCTAATGCTATGTGCTTGTTAACAACTAGTACTTAAGCAATTATACTAGAGCACAATGCAATTGAGAAGATATTGCTGATAGTTACAAGGGTTATACTAGTTAGGCAGTAGAGAGACCATTCAATCTTGTCTCACACATGCAATTTCTTCTCCTTTGTGTACAATCAATCGACGGCATCGAATGAGCCTCATGACCTAGTGTGGTCGTAGTGGAACCCATTGCCTAAGTGACTACTTGTGATTTTATTTGCATTTACATTTGTGGATTACCTGTGACTACTTATGACTATTTGTGGTTGTAAATGAACCTACTAGTGATTCTAAAGTTTATTTGCATTTATGTGTTGTTGATATATCTATATGAACTGCCTGCCTGTGATGCTTATTGTGAACTATGTGTGATGCCTATAATGTTTATTTGAGAGGGGTACGTCATACGTGACCGAACAATAAAAATAGGAAATATATGGTCGCTTTCTCGAGTGTTACACCAGGCAAAGAGACCTTTTGCCGAGTGCCAGGGTAAAAACACTTGACAAAGTGGACACATGGCAAATTTCTGTGCATTCTGGGACTAAAATGACTTCTTTGCCGAGTGTCTGCGCTGTGACACTCGGCAAAGAACACTACTACACAAACTTTAATGGAGGCGGGCGTTTTTGATTTTCCGTGGCGGGCAAAGCCGTCCGCCACGGCCTAGAGGCCACGGTAAATCGTGGCTTAACCGCGGCGGGCGGCTTTGCCCGCCGCGGTTAACCGATTTACCACGGCGGGCGGTGTAACGTGCCCGCCGCGGTAAATATACTTTTACCACGGCGGTCACGTTGAACCGCCCGCCGCGGTAAATTATTTTACCGCGGCGGACACGGTACACCGCTCGCCGTGGTTATGTTCGTTAGCCGTGGCGGGCATTATTATTTGCCCGCCTCGGTAAATTATTTCCTGAATTAAAAAAAATACAGCAGGCATATAATTAAATTCAAATTCAAATTCAAATCACATCCAGATTTCACATATTAAACTTAAAAAGTATGCAGGCATTACACATGAGATAATATACATATATATACATTCACTTAGTCGTTCTTGTTATCGTTAATTCATTACATTTACATATTAAAGTCGTTATACATGCCCTAAGGAGTAATCTTGCGGACGCATCATCGTGGGCCATTTCCTCAGCCTCTCGTACTCCGGTAAAATCGCTAGCTGGCTGTTCTCATTGAAGAACGTGCTCCCTTCAAGCACGCATTTGTCTAAGACAAACTTACATATGTCCGCCTTTGTCTGCTTGAAGGAGTGTTGGGTGCTCTGCACGTCTCTCCACCAGTTCAATCCATTCTTGAGCACCCTCCAACTGCTGCTGCACTGCTTGCACTCCCTCAGGTACTCACAGACGTAGAAGCCACAGGTTTGTGATCCTACCGGTTGTTTGGCACACTACATGATCGATACACAAGCATTAGAATACAGGCATTAGAACGCTTATGAACAGAAAGCACAATTAAACCTTTCAAATACTTACCGGAAAGTTGCGTCTGATTTTGATGCGGTTCTTATGCTTAGCCTTAAAATTCTCTGTTCTTCGATCATAGCATTTAGGATCCTTCACGTACTCCTTATAAGTGCTATACGAAATGTACTAGTATTAGGCAGGGCATTAGAATGCATATGAGAAGACAGTTTAGTCACTTACACTCTAAGGCAATCTTCAAAGGCCTTGTACCCTTTTAAGTTTGGCATTCTCAACGAATCAAATACGCAGGCCCTGCCATCCTGAGGGTAGATGATAAATGCAACCCAGTGACCCTCGAGGCCTTGGCTGCGCCATTGAAACAAAATACAGGTTACAATGAGAAATAATAATACTAGCTAGCTACCCACTTATCTCTACAGGCATGTCTTCAACTTACCCAAAGTGGTAGGCAGCTACGATACACCCATTTCTCCTGATCTTCTTCATTGTCCATCAGTTTCTTCCTGTGCGCCTCTCTCTATCGCTTGGTCAAGTCTTTCATGGTTGGATGATTGTCATCTAGGTGGTAACCAATGATGACTCTTTGAGCAATATGCATTGGAGATAGATAGATAACATCAAGTTTTAGTTCCTTGGATATATAGGACATCAACCTACAAGGACAAGCCATCGTGGCATATATAAGTAGTCTTGACCGATTCAAAGGCAGGTGATATGTGAAACTCGCAATTCATCACTTACATAGAGAACAAGGTGACTTGGGCGATGTCAAGGTCTTGTTCCCATAGTAGTCTGTACATGTCGTGGAAGTCCACGGAGAGTTCTACATCGTTGCCGGGCAAGTGGAAGTACTCCGCCACAACCTTGACTAGAAAACCATGTAGGCCAGCTTTTGCCGCTTCCATGTACCAGAGATGAAACCTCCTTGTCTCCCACCTTTCCTCGTCGACGAGCTGGGCCTTGGTTATCATGAACTTCCCATGCTCGTAATGGCCGGGGCAGTCATCCGATTCAGGAAATAGATGGAAAGGTGATCTCGGCCTGGGATAGAAATGTTAGTACCATATTATGGCAAAGAAAAGTTATTAGCAAATTATGCTCGCCGCTACCATACCTTTCGAACTCAAGTGAGTATGTGAGATGCCCTTGGTCGCCTTTAGTCTTCGTCGGCGGTGGAGGACAGTGGCTTGTGCTCACAATGGCAGCAGGCGGTGTCTTTGCCCCCGGTTCCTCCATGCCTCCTGGTCCTTTGCTTGTGCCCTTAGATGGACTATCGGGAGGTGGAGGTGGACTTGTTGTTGGAGGAGGAGAACGAGGGTGAGGGCTTGTGCCTCAGGGTGACTTCCTTCCCTTGTCATCCCTGCCATTGCCTTCGTCATCGCCGTTGCCATGATCTGGATCATCGGGGGGACAAGATCCAGCAACGGATGGTTGTGATGCTGGTGTCGCCATCGGCGTAGAAGTCGGCGTCGAGAGAATGATCTCTATGTCGTCCTTGTTCCACAGGACTTCGGAACCAATGGCAGCTCCAAGGATCGTTACCCCTTGTGTAGTTGGATATTCCATTTCAAATTCTTCGTATTGGGTCG
>NW_027097434.1:0-20000 GCF_019320115.1 Miscanthus floridulus
CATACCATGTAAGTATCACGGCAGCATAGTTGGTAGGGATCTGGTCTTGGTTGAAATCTTTGATATCTTCTTTGGGGTGCATGTAACCCTCACCCACGGTCAACTTTTTTGCCCTGCCGAACGGGATGTTGAGGTGGACGCGCATGGGTTGCCGGATGTCGTCAACAGGGTGCCTTGGGCGATCCTCGATCATCGGCAGTGGCTGCCCTTGTGTCTGCCCTTATGGAACTTGTGGCACGGCCACACCAGCCTGGCGAAGCTTTTGTGACCTCATCGACACCATATCTGGGTCATTGCTCGTGAAGGCTTCTTTTATGGACCGACTGATCATTTCGGCCACGCCTTGATCATAGCCCTTCTGAAAGATGCCCTCCTTGTACCTCTGCTTTGACCGGTATGTGGCAGCGTCGGATTGCCATGACTCCACTGAGTTCTAGCTCATCTTCGATGACATGCCACGGACGTGGCCACGGTGCTCGGGGGTTCCCAGCGCCAGGGTCAGCAAGTCCTGGCCCCTACGAACCTCGAAGCCGTCCTTGGATTTAGCAGCCTTGATGAGAGCCCTCTCCACCTCCTCGAACTTTGGCTCATTGAACTTGCTCGCGCCCTCCTTGAGCTTCTTCGGCTTACGGGCATAAATGAAGTCCTTAGCCCTCAAGTCTACACCGTCGTACGGATCGGGAAGCCCGGCGGCAGCTCTAGCCCTTTCTTCCTCCCGCCACTGGGGCCTCTTACCAGCAAACCCAGTCATGCCCAAGTGGTGGGGGTGTAGGTTCTTCTTCGCGAGTGCGCTGAACTTGGCGCTCTTTGCCTTTGCTTCTTCTGTTGTTCTTTGTTTGCAGAACTCTTCCCAGTGATGTTCCTTCACCATAGTGTATTTGACATAGGGTGACTTGCCTAACTTCAGGTAGTACCTGGTCAGCATGGACTTGAAGTTTCTAAAGGCTCTTCCTGCCACGTGCATGACCCACTCCCTGCACTTGTCCAGATCGGCGTCCTCGGGATAATGGAAGCTCCTCGTCACCTCACCCCAGATATGTGTCTTGTAGTCGACCGGGACATTGTTCCACTCCGCCCAAGTGATCTCCACCTTGTCCTTGACTATACATGCCACCTGGTTGCTGAACTTGGCAAGGACCGTGGGTGGCGATAACGGGTTTCCCTCTGGTCCCACCTCATGGATCACATGGACTTCATCGTGGATTTCCCTCCGGTGCCTCCCGTGTTCCCCCCTTCTTAGCTTTGTCCTCTGACCACTAGACTTGCCTGAAGTGGTTGGAGATGGAGCGGGGGGTTCTTTGTCACTGACTTGTTCCTCCTCGAAATTCAATTCTCGAGGCACCACCGGCATCTGTTCAGGGTTTGGAGACCGCGCACTTTCAACTTCGTCGTCCCTCGGTTGGTAGGTCGAATCATCATCGTCCTCTGTACAACGTTTCTTTGTTGGCCTCGGGGTCACGGACACTTGGCTCTCGAGGCTAGTTGATGATGATGCACTAGGGGTAGGGTCGCGCCATTCGCTTATCGGTTCCTCCGCCATTGGAAAGCTACAATGAATACATATTTTAGTTGTATAGACACAGTTATAGAGTAGTAAAGTAGAGTAGTACTAGAGTAGTAAAGTAGTAGTAGTTGGCTTAGATTTGCCCCATTGTCATCACATCGCTTTTAAACTGGTTGCTTGTATCTGGTATACAAGCCATCCTAGTTTAGCGGGGGCACTCGATCATCATCGCCGCTGCCTCAGCATAAAAGGGTTCACATCATTGCATATGCCACTGCCTCAGCAATAAGTTTAAAAGTTCATCATTGCATATGCCAAAAAAGGAACCAGCCCCATTAAATAAAAACCTTTCACAAATCAAAAACAGGAGCAGCAGTAGTAGAATAGTAGTATAGGAGGGAGTAGAGGAGTAGAGGAGGAGGGAGTAGTAGTAGGCAGTAGTAGTAGTATACTAGTAGTAGTATACTACTAGAAAGTAGTAGGCAGTAGTAGTAGTATACTAGTAGTAGTACAGGAGGGAGTAGAGGTAGGCAGTAGTAGTAGTATACTAGTAGTAAAGGAGGGAGTGACCAATTTATCTCAAAATTCTCACAAATTATATCAAATTTGGCAAAATTGCAGCAGAGTGACCAATTCATCTCAAAATTCTCACAAATTTAGCTCAGAATTAGTTTAAAGGCAAGGTGCATCATAGGCAGTGGCATATGCTCAGAATTTTGTCATAAATTTCTTTGGCATCATAGGCAGCAAAAAGAATTGAATTCAAATGCTACGGTTCACCAAAAGCATCATAGATCAGTAGTATAGCAGTTCAAAATTCACCAAGTGTAGTATAGCAGTTCAGTTGAATTCAGAGTAGCAGCAGCAGTAGTAAGACAATAGTGGTAGAGAGAAATAGGTAATACAAGTATAATTTTGCATCAAGCAGTAGAGTACCAGTAAGGGGATAAGTAGTAGCTAGCCATCTCAAAAAACTTTCACAAATCAAAAAATTTGCATCAAGCTATAGAGTGTAGGCAGTAGACAGTAGAGTGTAGGTAGTAGAGTGTAGGCAGTGGATTAATGGGCATCATGGCAATTGGCAATGCCAAACTGCCAATGACAAGCAAGAGAGGCAAATGCCAAAAAAGTTCATCATTGCATATGCCAAAAAAGGAACCAGCCCCATTAAATAAAAACCTTTCACAAATAAAAAACAGGAGCAGCAGTAGTAGAATAGTAGTATAGGAGGAAGTAGAGGAGTAGAGGAGGAGGGAGTAGTAGTAGGCAGTAGTAGTAGTATACTAGTAGTAGTATACTACTAGAAAGTAGTAGTAGTATACTAGTAGTAGTACAGGAGGGAGTAGAGGTAGGCAGTAGTAGTAGTATACTAGTAGTAAAGGAGGGAGTGACCAATTCATCTCAAAATTCTCACAAATTATATCAAATTTGGCAAAATTGTAGCAGAGTGACCAATTCATCTCAAAATTCTCACAAATTTAGCTCAGAATTAGTTTAAAGGCAAGGTGCATCATAGGCAGTGGCATATGCTTAGAATTTTGTCATAAATTTCTTTGGCATCATAGGTAGCAAAAAGAATTGAATTCAAATGCTACGGTTCACCAAAAGCATCATAGATCAGTAGTATAGTAGTTCAAAATTCACCAAGTGTAGTATAGCAGTTCAGTTGAATTCAGAGTAGCAGCAGCAGTAGTAAGACAACAGTGGTAGAGAGAAATAGGTAATACAAGTACCATTTTGCATCAAGCAGTAGAGTACCAGTAAGGGGATAAGTAGTAGCTAGCCATCTCAAAAAACTTTCACAAATCAAAAAATTTGCATCAAGCTATAGAGTGTAGGCAGTAGACAGTAGAGTGTAGGTAGTAGAGTGTAGGCAGTGGATTAATGGGCATCATGGCAATTGGCAATGCCAAACTGCCAATGACAAGCAAGAGTGTAGGCAGTAGTATACTAGTAGTATAGGAGGGAGTAGAGGAGTAGAGGAGGGAGTAGTAGTAGGCAGTATACTAGTAGTGTTCACAGGCAAAAGCTATAGCTGTGCGTGTCCTGTCAGATTCAAGTGAAATACGATGAAGGTCATTCAGTAGTTCATACAACTGCAAAATAACCTCACAGTATCTATGCCCCCAATTGGAGGTTTGATTACTGAAAATATATAACTGATAGCAGATTGAATAAGTATTCACATGAAAGGAAAAAATATGCCATTTAACTGCACTAGAATATAGTAAAAATATCTTAGATACATGAGACATGCAAACCAAGCAGCAGGATTATACAGACATGTTTTATTTCATTATTTGTAGACATTCCATATGCACATTACTAATTTTCATGAACAGACATGGTTTCATAATTGTTTTCATAGTTTCAGTTCATAAATAAAAAAATGAAATCCCAAATGCAGAGGTTAGGTCACGTACCGCTGGTGGCGTTGTTTCCTTGCGCGCTATGTAGTGCTGCCTGAACTGGAGAAGGGTGGAGAAGGCCGTCGAGGAATTTGGCAGCGGCGGACGGGTCGGAGCCGGCGACGCACCGGAGCTAGGGTTCCAGGGACGGGGCGCCGGAGGAGCACGGGGACGGGGCGCAGGCAAGGGAGAGGAGGATGGGGGCGGGGCACGGGCACGGGGGAGGAGGATGGGGGTGGGGGTCACCACGAAGGAGCTCGGCGGCGGGGATGGCGGTGGCGGCGCAATATTTCGGCAGCCCTTCGGGTCGAAATCGAGGGCGCGAGGCAATAAGAAAATTTGTGCGAGCAGCGGCACATATATAGCACATGGATTAATCGCGGTGGGCAATATAATCCGCCCGCCGCGGTAAATGTTTACTGTAGCAGGCACCTTAAATTGCCCGCCACGGTTAATCTATTAACCGCGGCGGGCGCTGTTACGTGCCCGCCACGGTTAATATTTTTTCATTTCCTCCCTGCTATTTATTACCAATCTAAAACTTATTAATCTAAAATTTATGGGCACTGATATTTAGTACTGTGTAAGTAGTGTGTAAGTAGTGTGTAAGTAGAGAGTAGTGTTGTGTAGTAGTACTGTGTAGTAGAGAGTAGTGTTGTGTAAGTAGAGAGTAGTGTTGTGTAGTAGTAGAGTAGTACTGTGTAGTAGTAGTAGAGTAGTGCTGTGTAGTAGTAGAGTACATGTGAGTAGTAGAGAGTAGTATTAGTACAATAGATAGTAGTAGTATGCTATAGTAGTAGTAGGTTGAGTAGTACTAGTAGAGTAGTATTGTATAGTAGTAGTAGTAGAGTAGTGTCGTGCACTCCTTTGGACAATCGCCGCTGTCCTTATAGAGAGGATCAACTGCCGCCTGTTTCAACTCTCTGAAATTCTCCAACCACTTTGGGCAACCCAACACAACGTTGTCTTCATCGAAGTGTTTGACTAGATCTTCAACAAGCTGCACATCCTCGGGTTGGCTCACAGTATCCTGACCATCACCACCGTCGCCGGCTTCGTCGGCCATGTCTTGCATTACATCATCCACCGTGATGTAATCACGACAACTGTTGTCACTGTCGGCTGGCGCAGCTGCTGCGGAAGGATCTTTATTCACCGGTGGTGCTGTCGTCGTCGGCGTCGAAGAGGTAACTCCAGATGCAGCGCCACTCGCACCAACTCTTTCGCCGTGAAATGTCCAGACTATGTAGCCCTCGATGAAACCATACATGATCAAATGAGTTTGCACCTCGCTGTCTCAGTGGGCTTTCAGGTTCTTGCAACGAGAACATGGACATATGGTTGTCATCCGCTTCAGTCTCTCACGGTGAGCTTTACCAGCCGCAATAAACTTCCTTAATTCAAAGAGGTACCGCAGATCATTCACTCTATCGATCCGGTACATCCATTCCGATCTATCCATCGTATCTGCGAACATTATCCATCACAATCAACATTAAATAAAGAAGAATTAGGAGAAATTGGTGATTTTTACGTCCAAAATCATGAAAAAGAGAGGAAATGACGATGTGAAAGATGAAGCATGCATCTATGATGAATCTAAAGTTAAAGAAATACATAACATCATTTTTTCCATTAAAATTGATCTAGATCTAGATCTAGATCTAAAGAGAACTCTAGGTGATGGAAATAGAGAGAGAGGATGGAAGGAGAGAGGGAGAGCCTTTATGAACCTCTTATGATGTCCTCCTCCCTCAAATCCAAGCCCTTCAACTCAAATCAAAAGTTTCCTCAAATTTTAGGGCAAAGCCTCCCCCCATGAGTTTTGAGAGAGGAAGACCCATGGAGAAGAAGGAGGGTCTGAGGTCTGTATTTGTACAGGCTTTACCGTGGCGGGCAACATAAAACGCCCGCCTCGGTAAATCAAGTCTTTACCGCGGCGGGCAGTTTAAAGAGCCCGCTATGGTAAACCGTATTAACCGCGGCGGGCTATTCATACCGCTCGCCGCGGTAAATAACGATTTCCTGCGGCGGGCAAGTAAGGTTGCCCGCCGCGGTAAACCAATTTCCCGCAGTGGGCGCCCCGGTGGCCGGCCTCGCTGGCCGGCCACCGGTTAACCGTGGCGGGCAAAAAAGGTGCTCGCCACGGAGCGTGTTTTGGACACGCTGCGCAAATTGATTCCTGTAGTAGTGGAAGCCAACATTTGTACGTTCTGGGTTAGTCTTTGCTAAGAGTCTGATATTTGACACTCGGCAAAGAAGGCAGGTTTGCCGAGTGCCCTAAATTTAACACTCGGCAAAGAAGGCAGGTTTGCCGAGTGCCCTAAATTTAACACTCGGGAGTTGACACTCAGCAAAAGGAGGCAGGTTTGCCGAGTGTCAGGTTCGGAACACTCGGCAAACACGCCATGACCGTCTCAATGTCGTCACGTTACTTTTTTTCGCCAAGTGTCGATTTCAGCTCTCGGCAAAGTATTTGTCGAGTGCCCGATAGAAAACACTGGGCAAAGAGACGTTTGCCGGCACTGTAGATGCCGTGTGCTGTTTGCCGAATGTTACACTCGGCAAAGCCTTTGCCGAGTGCCTGTGACACACGGCAAAGCCACTCTTTCCGGTAGTGTAACTAACTAGCTAGCGTCACTCGTTGTTCATTCCATGGCATTCTTGAAAAAGGCGCATAATGTGGCAATGAGTGTTGGTACATGGCATGGCCTACTAGTTTCTTGTGGTAGAACCGTAGAAGTGGTTCTAGCAGTCTAGCTAGAAGACACATGAGCATGATTGTGATGAATTTGATGATGTTTTAGGTTAAAGAAGGCAACTATGATTATTCACGAGAGAAGATAAAATATATTTGAAAAATAAAAAATTATGAGGACCAAGGAACTGAACAATTTTTGAAAGAGTTGGATAGTAGTTTTGTCGAGTAATAGAGCTCACCAAGAGAAAATTGAAGGCCACCTTGATTTGACCTCAATAGAAATTGTACAACCATAGGATATATATGAGTGAGAAAAAAAGAAAGACGACAATAGTCAAGGAATTAGTCGATGTTAGCAATAAATATGGAGTTCATGCCAGGAGATGCAGTAGAGGCAGATGGAGAGAGGAAAACAATCAAAGAAACAAATAAAAGTATTTACTAAAAATATTCTCAAATAAAAAAATTAACAGAAAAGCTAGGTACCCTAGCTTTTTATACAGACAACCTTCTTGTTATTACTTGATTGGTCCATTAACTATATATGCAATTAAGGGCCAATAGGAAAGGCTTTGCCCCTCGCCGCTGCCGTCGCCCCCATCTAGCCCCCCCTCTTTCTTCCTCTCTGGTGCGTCTGCCGATGGTGAGAAGGAGAAAGGGACCCATCTCTCTTTTCGCAATTTTATATACATTTTGCTTAGGATTTAGTCTAAATAAATTTATCGGCGAAATCAGATGATTTTTGGTTGGGATCTTGTTACCTGCGATGACCTCAGTGATTGCCATGACAAGATCGTCATTGCAGGCGTCGATTTCATCGGTAGGTGGCCAATTTGTGGCCATTATCAGCAAGGGGAGGAGTGCTCCTGGGCACTCCCAATGAGGATAATTACTCCATGTCATCGATCTCATCGTTGATGGTCGTAGGGCGGAAATCAAGGTTTGGAGGTAATGAATTGCATCCTATGTTGTACCCAACGATGCAACTGCCGATGCTTTTTCATCGGTTCAGATACGTTTTGGATTGGTTCTAGAACGATGGACCTCGTGGCATGTCCAATGTTTTGGAGTTGATCATTGAATTTGACATAAGGACTACACTCTGGCTTTAGTGTTCAACAAGGTTGTGTTCATCGAAAAAAGCCACTATAGGGAAAAAGACGCTGGAAGAATCTAGATAGATTATTGTACCTTTTTTATTTTGGATTTTTTCATATATAATTTGGTGGTGTACTGTGCCGAGTTTTAATATCATTCCCTCTTCCATTCGCAAAAAAAAGACTATATATGCAATTAGTTCAACATCATTGACTAGCTAGCGTGGTACAAGCAACTACCATGCCAGTTTGCATGCTGTGATCCCTTGAGCAGAGACAGCCTCACCAGTTACACCGTTACATCTCTGCACAAGCACATCCCTAAATGTATCAGTCAAGAAAGTCAGATACACAAGTTGCAACAGAAAGTAATCGTCCAACTTGCATTGATATGCGTGGGGTAGCTACACTTAATTGTGCGTGCTTGCCTGCTTGGTCTTCGTTTGTTCTCTATATATCCTAATTTGATGAATATTATTAACTATGTCATGCGTGTTGCGTGAAGATAAACACGACAAAGAATGGTTGAACATGCATATGCACACATCCGCGATCACTAATAAAATTGAAGTCACATCAGAAGACATTCCGGGGAGTGCAGAATTTTAAGATTGTTAGCAAACTCTGATGGCGTATGCATGCACATGCGCGCGCTTTACATAGCACTCCATGGCGTATGCATGCACGTGTGAATACGAAGAGTTTGCTGCATAATGCATACATGGTTAAATTACATATATAATTTTGTCGCGTCTTATTATCTCGATGCGTAGCTAGAATTTCACTTTTTGGACGGTACACTCTAACTACTTTTATCATTGAGTCGGTGAGTCTGCTTCGGACTATCTACAGATAGCTGCAGGTTTGTTGAAGGCACAGACATTTGGAAGACCCACGGCGGTCATTTTCTGGCATTTCAATGTAGCTATAGCAAACATGTCCGTGCACCAATGGATAGAAACGTACATCTTATTGTGCATTCACTTGGATGACTTGCAGCTCAAGAGATTCATCGTGTCATCTCTTCCAATATACATGCATCTTGGAATCGGACTCTATACCGTGACTAGCTAGACGCATGCTGTTCTAATTCATATGAGCACGGATCATAAATTGATATAGAGTCATGGAGAGCTACGCAAGGGTATTATGAAAAGTAAAATATGATTGGACTTTAATATTATGTATATACATATAGACATAGATATACATATACTATCGTGTGTATGATCTAGTGGCCAATTGAAGAACGTGCAAAGATGATATAGAGATGAAGTTATCGTGCGACCCGTCGCGCGACCTCCCGCCGCCACCTCCCACCACCGTGCCGCGGGCGACACACTGCCTCGCCACACCACTCACGGACTTTGCTTTCTGCTAATCCGATCCGTCGCATCTGCTAACCCATTGCCGATAAGTCTCCGCTTGTCCCTGCTTCTGCCAACCGCTGACGGTATATTCTGTCAGTAAACCGAGGTTTTAGGGAAATAAATTTTCTATTTATGTCGCTTTTGTTCCGTTCCATCGGTATATTATGTCAGTAAACCGACAAGGAAATCAGTTTCTGCATTTTTATGTCGGTATTTTGTACTTCCCAGTCGGTTTTTCACCGACACATAAATTCCGATTTTCCGTAGTGGTATTGCCTGACACATGTTCTATTTGCCCCCACTAGCTGCAGCCCACGCATGAATGGTTGATTGTTATAGGCCACGTGTCTCCTATTGCACGTCCATCAAACTAAGGCTTGCATATAGGTTTTTTTTTTTCAGATTTTAGGATCAAGAGGAGGAAGTAAACCTAACTCTAGGGGTGGTGCATCGACGATGGATGGCCGGCGACCGTATGCAGATTAGAGTTTGCGTTGATATATACGCCACGTACCATAGGTTACATTTGCACCAAAGATGATTCCGTTTCACAGCGTCGCATCATCAGCTGCACCAATTTATTTGTTGTTTATTACGTATATACGTGCCACTTCTAATCTTTTTTTTTTCTCGATCAGGCGTTGTGCCGCCACTTCTGATCCGTTTACGATAACCGCTGTTCGGTTAGCAAATGAAGAAGCCACTTATAACATTTCCATGCAGGCACAGGCAGCACACACAGCCACATCGACGATATATCAAGCTAGCTACGTACGCAATTCATCACACAGGTATTATACATGCAAATAATCGGTCATGGCACGAATATTACAGTGTTCAACAACCAGTCCAGTTGAATTCGATCGACACGATCGATGGTGCAAGTCAGCAAAAGGGTCCGCGGCGACGGTCGAGTCGTCACTCGTCCACCACCTCGTCCCGCTCGTGCCTCACGACGTGCTTCTTCACGTCGCGACCTCGTCGTCGATGTCGACCACCTTGAGCAGCTGCCCCGACGGCCCAGCCACGACGTGCTCCTGCTCGCGCACGTGCTCCGACACCTCCACGTCCACGGTCTCCTCCTCCTCCACCACCTCCTCTTCCGTCCTCTGCTTCCGCCGCGCGAACAGGAGCAGCCCCGCGAGCAGGCCCAGGAAGAGCAGCCCGGCGCCGATCGGAACAACCACCGCTATGACGACGATGTTCCTTGTCGACGGCGGCGGTGGAGGTGGAACCGTGGGGTAGACCGGCGGGTAGTAAGGCGTTGGAACCTGAGGAGGAGGCGGGTAGTGAGGGGGGGGGGGGGGGGGGGGGGGGGGGGGGGGGGGGGGGGGGGGGTGGAACAGGCGGGACTTCAGCAGGCGGATCCGCACACGGTGGTGGCGGCGATGATGGTGGAGGATATGGAGGCTGGGAGTGTGGACCATACGGCGATGATGGAGGTGGCGCTGGCTCAGTACGCCAAAGAGAAGTTGGGGCCATATGGAAAATCGTGCTAAGATAGTATGGCATGCGACCAAACCACTGTTCTTGAGTCCTGTGAGCAAAGATATATGATAGCCACCAGGTAGATATGTAGGAGTAAGACCGACCTAGCTGGGTCTGGTGAGCTTGAATAGGGCAAGTGGAAGTGTAAAACCTTTCAAGCAGAAAGTTAACAAATAACAGTTCATCTGGGCAAGCATTTAGTCCATTGTTATTAGTACATGATGACAAAGCCAAGTGAGTGATGTCATCATGTACACGCAACGCTAGCTAGATATATGATCAGACAGTGCTTCACCAGTTACATCTCTGCACCACAATAATTAGATCAGTACGTGAAGAAGCTTATTTAAGTCAAATATACACAAGTTGCAACAAAAGTCGTCGTACGTGCAAGTTGATATGCGTGAGGTGAGGATGGGGCTATACTGATTCTTCACATGTTCTATATATATACATGAAGACGCTGAAGAATATACATGGCGTCATACTTCGAAGAACTATAATCTACTAATTTATTGATGAATATATGAATATTGTGAATTTGTGACTAGCGAGCAATACTTGTACTTGTACTTGTACTTGTACTTGAGTTTAACGGCAAAGTGTTCGTGCATAGTATGTTGTTTAACGTCGTGTTGACTGAAGATAAACACAAGAATGGTTGAACATGCATGCACATATCCGGGATCAAAGATATCTATAGCTTTGTAGTCGATGATTTTTTTTTCATTTGAACTGATCGATTTATTGCTCGGAAATTCTATTTGAAGTTTTTATATTTTTAAATTCAAAATCCTTGAATTTTTAAGTGATCTTGATGGAGAAAAGACCCAAACCAAAGTAGTATCAAAAAGATCTAAAACTGTTTAGTTTAAACTTTTTTTTATTTGAATTCGTTTAAGGTCTCAAATATGCATTATAACATTTATTAAAGTGGGTACAAATGAATTGTATCGGACACTTAGTTAGAAGTGACTTTGAGCTGTAGCAGTGACGAAGGAACGCATCAAGCTTGTGGTTTTGAGCTCGCTCCCCCTGCGGCGGCACGTGCGAAAAGCCAAAAATCTTGGGACATGCAACCGCAAGGATTGGCTGGTGGGACTCCCCTAGGATAAAACAAATTTTCTTCACTATTTTTTATCCGATTTTCAAATTTTATAAAAATGACTAGGTAGCGTGCCCGTACGTTACTACGGGACAACTAAACTTTTGTACTAAAAACACATGGATTCACGATAAGATAACAATGCTGTAAAATTAAATACGCACGTTAATCTAAAAAGCAAAGTTCGTGAAATTAACAGTCACGCACAGCACGGTGTCGCAGACTCACAAACTGTATAGACCTTTCCGCACGACATGTGGGCTGTTGGCGTTCGCATCGCCTCAGGTCATTGCGTTGCGGGTCAGCTCCGCCGCGCACGTGTCGCCATCTCCGTCACCTCCGTGGCACATCAGCTAGGGCCGCCAGCCGTCGCACCTCAACCATTCGCGCCGCATGCCGCCTTCTCCGCCCGCTGCGTAGGCCACACCTCGCCTAGCTACGGGCTGCCGCAGTGTCGACACCCTAGCCTCGCGCACGGGTTAGGACCGCGCCGATAGCGACGGCTGCCCTGCACTTCTTTCTCTGTAGTGAGACATGGATTTCTTTCCTCAGTTATAGCCTCTTCCATGCTAGGATTCTCAGGAACTTATTTAGATTCAATAGGATTAACACAATCAGATTCTTCACCTAACAGGAACGATAGGAAGAACAGATGTATGATAAAGAAATAAAGAAAATGAGTCTCAAGTACATCTCTTTGTGCTTCAGAACTGTCAAGGCTATAATTGTATATTCAAATCCAGATTAGTGAAGTCATCATACTGAACACACACATGCATTCTACAATGCTTATGAAATCTGATAGCACGTAAATCTGGCTGAGCTGTGGCAAAATAAAGAAAATGAGCTAATATTACTTGTTCATTTGTACAGCTAGCAAGTAAATTGAAGAATTTTATTGTGCTCATTTAACAGTCCATAACCACTTAAGTTCAGTTAGCTGATATGATCTTCCTAAAATGCAGGCTTATCCATCTCCGTGGACCATGGTTAATGTTATTACAATTACAGTAAAATCTCTTTCTATAAAGTAGTAAAGGATATTAGCATGCACATATCTTGTTCCAAATATCTTGTGGACTCATAAAATGACCAAGGTCAGCAAACATTGTTTCACTGTCCGAAAAGTGGAAAGTAGACCTGGTGATTAAATCCTAAATGGCAAACAAGTTATAAAAAACAGAAAGAGAAAGGTAAACATGATACATCACTCCACTGTCGTAGAAAGAAGCTATATCAGAGACATTGTTTAAAAATTCATATCGTGTTTTGAACATTTCTGTCAGGCCAATAATCTCATCCTCGGATGAGTTTTCTTTGATGCAAATAAAAGACATGAATTAAAGTCTCTGATATAGCTTGGAAATAAACCGTTGAATGTTTCCTGTACAGCTCTCTACCCTGCAAATAAAAGACAATGTGCATAAGCTAGCAGTCAGTAGATCTCAAGGGGGCACACTGGCTAAAGGATGCAGCATTACGTCCATTACCTAGCCATGTACTTGTTGATGAGAATTTATATAAATATAAAGAATGAAAAAGACGACAAGAAAGATTGGCATTAGGCCAACTCCTTTTGATTTTTTACAAACACATATGAAAGTTAATATGTGGGCTGTAGGCTTGAAATCAAAACAACAAAAAGAACATGGATTCGACCATAAGTAGCATTTGCCCTCCTTTTTTTTTAAAAAGAAAGGTATTGCAGAGTTATATGATTGCCAATCTTTTCAGCACCATCAATTTTTGGCAATTGTAGAACTCAACCAAGACACCCATTGAAGTGCTACATCCCTAGCTCGCAACCCAATTAAAAGTAAGTTCTTGCAAGCCTAGCTCCCCAGCCATTATTAAATTGCATGAAGGGCTCCAAAATGAAGACCACTATTTGAAAAAAGAGTAAATGATAATCCCAATCAACTAATTGTCTTAACTTCATTTTCTTGGCAAAAAAAATAGTTTATGCAATTCAATAATAGTAAAAAACAGTTGGCTGCCGGAGACCCTGCGTATGGACATCTTGACATACAGATTCTCTAGCCCATCCAGCTCACCCTAGCATCCGCGGGGAGCACCTGAGCTGGTGCCACCACTTATTCTGCAACCGCCACCAGCTGTGGAGTCCTTGATTGACGAGTATCAATGCTGAACGAAAATGTATTGCACACTGTTTCAAGTATACAAACTCCTAATACTATTTATATTCAGATTCGAATTATGAATATATGATGACTGATGATAGTGAAAAACTAAATTTATTGCACAACTGAACTGAATTTGCTGAACTCTAACAAATAACCATTAGTTTGAGAATTGAAACAAAAGGGCAATGGCGGCTACACTTACGTCAAGCAAGTCGGTGTCGATCCTAAACTTCCACGATGGCAGACCAATTCCGTCACCTTTGTTGTCATCACTCAGGCCTTCTTGTCCAGCAGGAACGAACAAGAATACAACTGGAGCCATCTACAGCAATGCATGGCTTAGTATAGTCCCTCGTAGCAGTGTATCGAGAAATAAATCAAATAATACACAAGAACCAGGATGCTTGCTGATGGATCTCGCTACCACGTGACTCCCTCAACCTTGTTGCCGCTGGATCGTATGGACCTCACCCCGGTGGAGAGGGCATTGTAGAGGAGGACGACGCTGGAGGAGATCTTAATAGCAACGGTGAGGATAGGGAGAGGTAGGATGCAATCATATGAGCATGTTCCAATAACACCCCGTTCACATAGGAACATGATTAAATAAAATTTGCATAATCTCAAATATGCAGCGATCATCTTATAGTAGTGTTTCTCATGATTATCATGAAATCATTGGCTAATTAAGGAAATTGAAGGAAAAAAGTTATCATCCAGAATAAGATGAAATCATAAACCGCACCTGATAAAGCAGTTGCAGTCGCCTTCTGTTAGCGCGGCATCGTCGAGGGCCTCTTCGCAGTCGTTCGATGGCGGTCGGTGTCGACGGCATGGCTGTCGGACGAGGAGGGGGCGTTCCAGCGGCGTCTGAGGGCCGGATTGGAGTCGTGGCGTACGGCCGACGAGTGCCTAGCGTGCGGCGGCGGTGGGGCGTTGTGGTTTCCGGCGTCTTCTGCGGGGTGGCGTGGATTCGCGAGAGCACACCACGAGAAGGATAGGAGGGGCGCGTCGATGTTGGCTTAGCGTCGATCGACGATCCGGTTTACGTGGAGATGAAAGATATCTGACCGAGCGAGAGAAGGGCACCGCATGATTGTTTTCTTCCATGCATGATTATTGTTTCCTTCCATGCATGTGGCCTCAAGTGATCGATTTGTTTTCTTCAAAGCGGGTGGGGATCGCAGGGATGTCAGTTTCTTTTTCTATCGCGCGGAGTATCGCAGGGCCGGAAGGGAGGAGCGACCCAAAAAAAAGTCGCACAAAAAAATTATCTTACTTTTGTTCTTTTTAGTTGTAGGAGATTTCTAGAGATGATTGTGTTTCGGCCCACCTCTACAGATCCACGTACAATCAGTTGTAACCACATACTTGTTATTGACATACAAGCCACATACCACTGGTAGAATAGTTAGCTAAATATACGAATAACCCATGTCAGAGACTCAAATCTAGGTGGGTATTTCATCATAAGGATTGAGGAACATAGTCAACTAAGTTCATGTGGATGAATTTTTACTTAATTATTTTGCCTCTTATCTATAATTACGTAGCATAACTTCTCACGTGCTCAATGAGTCTGGATGAGATATGCTAGCAATTGGCAATTGAAAAACAATCATTTTCTGACATTTCAAGGGAATAAATATGTTCTTTTGACCTAGTTGTCATTTTTCTTTTCTGTAAAACACATACAACAAATACAGACACTAATGTAAACACACCCTTTTGAGTGTGAACACACGCACGTATATACATGCTACCTCTATAAGCATCATGCATTAAAAGGCTAAGACCAGCATATCTCTTAAGACAGAAACCTATAGCCAACATGTACAAGATTATGCATGCTCACCTTCGCATCCAGTGACCAGTTCCCAATTGAAGAACGTGTCAATATTCTACTATAGCTTACGTTGCACCCTAATGATTATGTTCCCGTGCCACGGTAGCTACTGCACCAATTTGTTCTTTACTGCTAATTCTGATCCAAGGTGGATGTAAACGCTTGCCGGTTAGCACCAAGCTCTTCCCGCTTGCTTTCTTAACACAATCCAAGCTTCCCACTTGCATACATAGTTGACAAAATATATAATTTCAAGCAGTTCTAGTAGAGAACAGACTTTCGGTTGTAGGCTTTAGTTCCGGCCATTTTTGGGCTCGAGGCTAAAGAAATGATTAGTCCCGGTTGGAGCTACCAACCGGGCCTAAAGTCCTTTGCCCAACAGCTAGAGCCGCAACTTTTGCAGGAGGGGAGCAGGAGGGGACCTTTAGTCCCGGTTGGTGGCTCAAACCGGGACTAAAGGTCACCCTCCAGTACCGGTTGGAGTTACCAGGTTTAATCCCGGTTAGTGGCTCTAACCGGAACTAGAATTCCACCTGTAGTCCTAGTTTACACCACAAACCGGAACTACATGTCCCGGGCTATATACTTTCTCGGGCTATATACTTTCTCCTCCTTCCTCCAGCAGCCCGAGCCATTTCAAGCTCTCTGCCTGCTCTCTGTTCTTGCTCGTGGAAGGAGTTCATGCTTGTAGGATTGGTGAAGACTTCATTTCTCCGTCCATTCTTCACAGTGTCTCATTTCACTTGCTACTATCAGTGCCAATGCAACATTTCTTTTTGAAAAAGGAATGATTTGTTCATTTGTTATATTGATCATAATGCATGACGAGGTACAGAGTTCAGCAAACATACCATTTTGTGCTTCCAGATAATTCTTAGGGAGCTTCTTTCTTCAGGATTATTTTACCCATCAGGATTATTGAAGAATAGGAAAAAAAAGAAATCTCTTCTTAAAAAAATCAAGAGCCAAAGTGAACATCTTGTATCTCAGTACCACAGAGCCTTTTTATATGGGTTACCACATCCTGGCAGAACTGTGAATTGACAACCTGGGAGAAATAGGAAAGTAAGAGGAATCCCATGTGATATTATACCAAGCAAAGAATGCTGGTTCAGTTTTGCACTAAGACACGACATGCTCCAAGCAATAAATTTAATACTGTTGAGTGCAAACTAACCAGTAAGAAAAGTTCATAATTCCAGCCCAGCAGCGAAGCCAGTTCCAGTTGTATCCTGTCAAAACATGAAAGTTCCAAAGCTCTCTCATGGTAGTAAGCATGCTCATCGTGCTGCATAAAAATAAGTGAGGAAAGGTATACAAACAAAATTCATGTCAGGGAGATTTCCAACTCCTAGCTGACTACATACTGTGTTTTTGCCTAGCTTGGGCAGACTGCCGCTGGTTGGGGGATCTCGCTGCTCATATCAACTTGAGCTCTGGCACCTCGTTGCTCATATATCTGGAGGAAGAAAATAAACAAAAACAGAGCTTGACACATCATTGTAGCACAGGTCACTGATCATAATTTTGACAAACAAATTCACAAGGTTTCACGGAAATTTCTTCGAACAATCTGTGGACACCAGACAACAACTTACAAGTGGTAACCCAATCACACAAACAAAATTAAGAAAGAAGACGATATTGATTAGGTTCTCGTGAGAAACGCGGCAGAACACAGCTGTTGAGAAGTCGACACAGCTTCAGATCCTAATAACTGCTGCTCCTAATTTGCCTCTCCCATCCATTCTAATAATTCAAGGGAGGGGATATGGTCAACGATTTATCGGCTAGATTGGACGCAAAACTTGCAGGATTAACGGAACTTATCCCAATTCTGGCACGAAAGTGAAGCAAAATCGAAATGGGATGGGAGAGGCAGGCAACCATACCTGGGATGGGAGAGGCAGGCAACCATACCTGGGACGAGCGCCCGCGAGGCTGCGGTGGAGCCCACGCGCGCCCGCAAGGCCCCCCATCGGTGCCGTGCCGCATGCCGTCGCCATCCCGCTTGCTACCCCTCAGCTTCCCCGACCTCTACCCTGACGACGAGGAGCAGGGAGCAAGATACGAAGAAGGACGCCACGGATGGCCTGCCTGGTGGGAGGCGGACAACCGGCCTGGACTGCCCTGCTAGCGGCCGACGGCCTGCCATACTATGCCGGAGCCCTCGCCTAGCGGCCTGGCGGCCGGCGCCCGTGGTGCCCTCCCCAGGGGCGAGCGCACACCGGGGCCGCCGTCGGCGCGCCGCTGGTGCTCTTCCTTTCGTGTTTCCTGCTCCATATGCGAATGAGAGAGAGAGAGAGCGGGGGAAGGGGCAGGGGGCGGCCTGGCGGCGTGGGGAGGGGAGGAGTCACGCCGCGTTGGGGAGAGGGAGTCTCGGGTGTGGGAGAGGAGGCGTCGGGGGAGGGGAGTCGCGCGTGCGTCTGGGAGCGCGTACGTCGTGGGAGGTCCGCGGAGGGCGACGGAGGGCACAAAATATGAGTCGTCAGATTTAGATCAGTAGATGATTAATAATAGAGAATGACTAAGAGATAATCTGATATATTTATTTTAATGGTGTTATATTTTCTGAGTATATTTATAAATGTGGATATAGTATAGATCATGATTATGGAGCAGACATTTATTGGTGGCTATAGATTTATTCTAACTGGTGTATTATAGGTTATGGTAGATTTCCATAAGAGATTATCTAGAGAGTCTCTTTTATTTATTTAGCTCTTAAAAATCAAACTTAAAGCAACCTAGATACATACTCTTTTTATTTTACTACTACAGGGATAACAATTTATTTTGTTTTTGTTCAACATTTTTTAACTATTTAAAAGAAACTAAAACAAAAACAAAAGGGAATGAATACTTACCAGGATACACGGGAGTGCTTCTCCACTAAGCTAGCTCTTTTGGTGAGGGTTCGGTGTTGTAAGTCCTTCGAATCGGACTTCTTCTTGTGAAATTCATTGATCAAGTACCTCAGTTTGCTATGAAGACGACGATTCTTGTGATGACATCTCTAATGGTAATGTCACGTTCTTCTGCTAAACCCGTCTTGGTTTTGAGTTTCAATTTTGGTTTGACAAGTTCAGAACCTTCACTTGTAGAAATTTGGGGAGTCAACTGACTCCCGCATACCTCGTTTGAAGTGTGTTTTGCTCATAAAGATAAGATAGAGATCAAGTGCATGAGCTCTGTTGGAGGAAAAACTCCAATAGAACCAAAACTTTACTTATTCTTCTCTATCCTTAAGCACATTGAACAAGATGAAGTTAATGTTATGTGCTTTGTTCATTTATAACATGGTGGTAAGATCGGAAGATTGAGCATAAATGTAGCATTTAGGTACATTTGGGTAAAAGGGTTGAATTGCTTAACCTACGGAAGGATTGTCCATAATGTATCAATCTTTACATGATTATGACTATCATCTTCTAGAGATAAGATGTGCACTTTTTAGCTCACTTGGTTAAGACTATAAGATCAAAAATGGTGCTAGGAACAAGCTTAAAGAACTAAACATGTTGAGTTAATCAGATTAGATCAAGTAAGTTGTAACTCGAACATGTTTGTTTCTTATTTATGTGCATACTAGAGTCAAGGAAAAGCTTTAAATAATGACCATTTACCATTGGATGATACCTTTGTCATTGGAGCGCGATGACACCATATGATGAGGGGTAGATGACTCATGATGGTCCTTCCCTTTTGCTTGAAGTTTTTCTTGTTTAGCTTGCCTCGCATCTTGAGTTGTTCATGAGCTTCTTGTCTCCTAGCATGCACCCTTTCTTTCTCATTCTTTTGTCATATCATCTTTTTGCTCTTTGATCTTTGACATTTTGTTAGACTTGTTGATTTGTTCATCCACTTCCTATGAGTGAGTGCTTTTATTATAGATCTTGTTTTATGACACTCATCTTCTTCCTCTTTGTTCCATGAAATTCTTCCATCCATGTTGAATTAGCTATGTCTTCTTTGCGCAAAGTTATTGGAGTTTATTATGTGCCTTGCTTCAACTCTAATTTGAATTCATCTCATGACTTACCCAAATTGAATTGAGAGTTTTCTATAGGGGTTAGTCTAACAAAATATCCAGCATCTACTAAAGCATACTATCGGCTCAAACATCAACCTAGACACCACGTCTAATTTGATTTAGGAAGACATTTTAACCTAAGCACCATGCTTAACTTAAAAGCATTTGGAAGTAAAATCAATACACCTTTTGATTTAAGAATCAAACTAGACACATTATCTAATTTAATTCAGGAAAGCAGTTTAAACTAAGCACCATGCCTAATTTAAAAAGTGTACGAAAATATTTCAAAACCTAAGCATAT
>NW_027097435.1:0-40000 GCF_019320115.1 Miscanthus floridulus
ACTATAGAAAACAAAGGTAGCACGAAAGCATTATAGAGATTTACTCAAATGGAGATGAAAGAGCATGATTGTTATTTAGCAAATTGAGTATGTCTTAAAGGTAGAGACAACCAAGATAATTTAGCAACATGGCAAGAGATGTTTTAGGGAAGTCAATCCCCCATCTTGAATTTTGCAGCAAAATCAAGTTTGGATGGATATGATTCAATATCGCATGATGATTGATGGACATACCTTGCGTTGTCATCCTTCATACTTTTTGCTTCAAACCTGGAATGGTTAGTGACAAAAATACCTAAAGAAATATGTTCACAATTATATCTCTATGCTCATTTCACAAGGGCATTACAGCAAAAGGTGAAAGCTCATGTTATCTCCCGAAAGTGCTTGTTTTAGGACAAAGCTCATCCTTGGGAAACCTTCGAATTGCGCTTCAAGTTGGTGAAGTGGTTCCCCTCTAACACCAGTCTTTATGTACCTATCTCAAGATTCATGCCAACACACAACAAGATTTGCAATATTTATGATAAACAAACGCGTCTACAACCACCTTTTCAAAAATTTTATGAACAAGAAGCATAAGGGGGTTGAAGATCTCGTGTGTGGCAATATCAGAGAGACCAATTGATTTAGGAGATTTTCTCATACAAGCATGGGTTCGATGGGATGTTGTAGCTTCCATGCTCATTAATATAATCTTCCTTTTCAAGCTCTAGGGTTGATTCTTCATGAATGTCCATAGGCGAAAACATTATCTCCATCATTCCATGCCTATGGCATCCATTGGATGTTTTATTATCCAAGATTTCCCATGGATTGGTGACTCTCGGGTTGATCTTGTCTAAGGCGTCCTCCAAACTTGGATGAGTCATGTTTATTAAGGAGATTGACTTAAGCTCACCCTTTGGATCAGGTTTGGGTTCTATCCTTAAGGTTTCAGCCTTGTCCATCCCTTTAATGGCATATGAATTCTTAACATTCTCCAGCCATTGTCATTGCTCTTCTTGGTCATCCTTGTGGTCTTGATGACTCCTATGCTTTAGTTATCTTAGTGAATTTCTAGGATCATCATAAGACTTAGGAGAAAGAGCATCAGGTGATTCATCGAGGTCAAGGATGGGTTTAGATGAGACATCTAATGTGGGCATAGAAGGGGAGAGGATAGGAATGGCTTCTAGCGGGCTAAGCTCCCCTTCTATGGTTTCACTAGACATTCCGTCCTTGGGTTTTTCTAGATGTTTCCCATAGGAACTGGATTTAGGACGCTTTCTAAGAGATCCCTTCTTGAGAGGATTTGAATTATATTCACTCGAAGGTCTCTTATGTAGTAGAAAGTTTAAACTTTTTCCAAAATCAGAATAAAAAAGGCCATCCTTAATTTCAAAAGAGATTTCCAAAGGTTGAATTTCTTCTTCCCTTGAAGGATTTTGGGGTATTGATTGTTCGGGATTGATAGCTAAATCTTGCGATTGGAGTGGTTACGATTTGGCTATCAAAACTTTCTCTTCTTAATCGAGAGATAATTCCTTTTCTTCCTCGGAGACTTCAACATGAATGCTAGTGAAGGGAGTCTTTCCACTAATTCTATCAAGGATAGTCCTTGCTTCACTAACAGACAAACAAAGGAGAGCTCATCTAGATGCTGCATCAAGGGATTGTGTAGAATCCTTGCTAAGACCCATATAAAAATGGGGAAGAAGCACAGGGTCTTGAATGGCAAT
This sequence comes from Miscanthus floridulus, assembly GCF_019320115.1. Classification (NCBI taxonomy): domain Eukaryota; kingdom Viridiplantae; phylum Streptophyta; class Magnoliopsida; order Poales; family Poaceae; genus Miscanthus; species Miscanthus floridulus. Next base: position 1,722 of record NW_027097435.1, read on the forward strand.
GACAGTGCTAGTGGTGATGAGGTCAATAAAACGAGCCCATGACGTGCCAAGAGATTCTTGTTCCTTTTGTTTAAAAGATAGAACCTCAAATTGAAGGCTGACCACTCTAGAGATGGGAAAGAAAGATAAACAAAATTTAGAGCATAGCGTTTCCCAATCTCCATGCATACTTCCTATGGTTTTGTTATACCATTGCTTAGCTCTTCCCGTCAAAGAGAACGAAAATAACTTCCATCTTAAGGTCTCATCATACATGCCAGCAATATGCAAGCATGCACTGGTCTGTTCAAACTCCCATAGGTGTGAGTTTAGGTTTTCATCGCCTTTTCCTAAGAAGGATTGTTCCCGAATCAATTTTATTAAACATGGGCGCAACTCATACCCAGGTCTTAGGATAGGCCTTGTAGATTTTGGTGGCTCTAGGCGTGCGCTCGTAGGTTTAGCATATTGATATATTGGTGTGTTATCCATGCTAAAAGAAAAAATAAAACAAAAATAGAAAGTTAAGCTATGTTTGTAGTTAACTCAGCAACTGTTTCTCTGGCAACGGCGCCAGAAAGCTTGTTGGTATATTTAATGCACACAGATAAATGATCTGCAAGCGCACGGATATCGCTGTAGCTTTCACCCAAAAGTATTTTAAGTATCGTATCCACAGGAAAACGTGTGAGGTTAACTACAATCTAACTTAACTAGGGTTAGCAACAAGGTTAGGATAAATAGGAGCGTAGAGAGGATAACGAAGGTTCTCTAATTCTGACATAGGTAAGCTATGTCTTCAACTATTCAACTAGGGACATTACTAAGGGAAGACACCTGCAGAGGATGCTTTCCTTCGTAACCGGGTCCTACTTGGCCTACAGACGGGAGGTGGACTACAAAGGACTCAACGAGAGTGTCACACTCGCGATCTACCACCGGTCTGGAATGCAAAGTGTATCCACGATTAACCCAAGTCTAAGCATCATGCTTACACTTACGATTAATACTTTACTCCCCCTAGGAAGAGAATAAAACACTCAAAAGAGTCACGAACCTGATGAACAATATAAATAAAAATGATTACTTGAATCAGAAGTTGATTACTAGAGAAATCTCAGAAACAAGCTCAAGTAGAACTTGGATCCGCCAAGGTACAAGCCGTAGAGAGAGCACCGATAGGCTGGCACTTCCTCCAAACTCTTTCCTCACTCTCTATCTCACTATTTCTATTTACAAGACTAGATCCTATAGAGGACTAATCTTCTCTTGATAGCTGGCTTTGATCCTGGTGAGGAGGATATGAATTAGGGTTTAAAGATGGCCTCAAGGAGGGGGCAGGTGCTGCTATATATAGGGGGCAGCATCAATTCTGGACCCTCGGATCAAATCGACTTAAAACAACGACGTAGATTTGATCTTTAAGGCACTGGAGAACCGACGTCCGAAGGAGAGGCTGACATGTGGGGTCAGTAGGCCAGCCGGCCTATAGGTTGGGCCATCTGGCCCCACATGTCATCCCCTCGAGGTTTGCTTTCGGTGGGTTGCCTTCTAGAGTATTCTAGAGTCTTCCTAAGTCGGTACCATCATGGATAAACGTGATTTACTTTGATGAATAGGTCCTCCTTGATGGTTTTCTGATTAAATCCTCCTGCAGTCATGAAATCACCAAAACTCATGGAATTCATTAGTTTAAACTCCTATTCCTATGTTTGGTAATGGAATTAAGTATATATGTAGGATATGTTGATGATTTATGATTGATGTTAATGACCATCAATAGTCATGGTGGCGCATGGTATTGTTTCTCATGTGGTCTCTGACAGACACCAAGAAGCCATGGGAATCCAATTCCACCTGGATATTATAGCGTCTTGGTGGATACAGTTATCAAAGACTATAGGGAAATTGCTCTTGACTTTCTTGGAGGTGATGGGGGAGAAGACCCTAGGACAAGAAGAGCATTCATTCATTTTATGGGGCAAGTGCTACATTATTATTCTCGGTGCGGCGGCTAGGGTACCGTCGCCTCCTCCTCAACTACCTCATGATAGGTGCGGATGAAAGTGGATGGAACAGTTTTTCAATAATCATTCTCAATTATTGGCTTCTCGCGTAATAACCATTTACTCCCAATCATTTTTGTACTCATAGGTTGTAACACCCTAGGTGTTAAGCTTGCATTAGCACCTGCATTCCATAAGCATAACCATCATTTATTCAGTCATGATCATAAGCATATGATAATGTTTTTGATTTAGTCTACAATGGTTCTATGTGATGCTTTGCTTTTAATGAGTGATTTTATTTGTTCATGTTGATAACTCAAGTTCTTGATGTTTGATCACCTAAGTAACTTAGATCAACATAGGATCACAAATGAGTTAGGGTTTGTGTTTATCATTTAGTCAAAATATGCTTCTAAGTGTTAAATCGTGTTTAAAACCTTTTTCATGATGTTGTTTTGACTAAAATAAAACTTTAAGTTTGGAGCATGTTCTGAGGTTTGACCCTAAATAAAAGTGGCAATATGGATTGTGATCTACAAACTTTGTTTAAGAATCCAGAGCTAATTCAACTTCCAACATGTCCTAACAGTGGCCCTAAGTTTGAATCTAGTGCTGTTTTAGGTTTCAGAATTTTTTCTAAGTCTAGAAATAATAGTTAGCAAGTTCAATGTTTGAGAATATATTTAATTAAATTTCATAAATAAAACTTGTACAACAATAGTACCATTTTATAGTATAAAGTTTGAACTTTAAAAATGTGCCTTTGATTATGCTAGTTGAATATTAATTGATCCCCAATTAATTGCTCAAAGAATCAAACTAACTCTGTTTGTAACACTGAGAATGGATTCAGTTTTTCAGTTTTCAAGTATAGTTTTTCAAAATTCTGAATTTCACTAACCATTTAGTTTTAGCCTTTGACCCTTAAAGCAATGTTGGAGATATCGCTTAGATCTACAACGTTTGGTAATGGACTTTTAGCTATGGATGAATGGATCAATAGAAAGGGAGAGAGGAAGAAGTGTCGTCAGTCAACGAACAGTAGAGCACTGGCAGTAGACTGCTCTGCTGCTACACCACCATCGGCGGTGTCCTTCTCAGCGCTTCACCATTGGGACACGCAGCCGCTGTGAATAGGGGCCGAGCTACGTTGGCGAGCCTGGAGAACGTCGCCCGCGCCCATTCAATGCCCAGTGCTAGCCAACTCCTTTTCCTCCCCTTGCTATGTCGCTCGCCATCTCTGCACGCCAATCATTTTCACAGCCACCACTCGTTCTCCATTCGATTCCTCACGCCCAAAGCTCCGACATGAACTGCTCTTCCATTCCCACCTAGCTGCGCAGTGCTTCGTCTTTAGGTGAGGGCCCTTGGGCCAAGCTGCCGCCTGGGCGCCATGGCCGCCGAGCTCGTGCTCGCCATGGCTAGTGTGCTCCCGTCTCCCTCTTCTGCCTTTCCTTTTTGTTTTAGCTTTGCCTTAGGTCGTAATATCTTGCACCGGAAATCGTTGGTTTATGCGGGCCTCGCCTTTGCTAGAACGGCAAGCGCCGTCGCCGTGCTCTGGCCACACCATGCACGTGGGCACGTGCCTTGCCATAGCACCACATGCCTTAGGCCAAACCCTATCCCTCCGTATCGAGCCCCTAAAGCCACCCCTGTGCCGCGCCGGCAGCATCCTTCGCCTGAGCCGGTGAATCCACCGCCGCCGCCTGAGCTCATTACTGCAGCCTACGTACAGTGCCACTGTTGCCGCTCCTTCTACCACCACATGTGTGGAAGTTAAAAATTCATTCGCTAACCTATCCTAATAGATGTGTCTCGGCGAGAGGAGTCCATTCGTGGTGGTCGTGTTGCCAGAAAGTTCATTGCCAGCGAGCTCCGGTCAGTCAAAGCCGCTCCCCTGCTTCCCTCTCTCTGACCAGTGGGCCGGTTGACCCTGGGCCCCTGCGATCAGCGCCTCTGGGTGCATGGACCGGGTGTACTTAGCTGTGGTTAGGGTGTATTTTGTTTGTTTTCTATTTTTCTTTTTCAGATTTTGAATCAAATTTTGAAAATTCATAACTTGAGCTAGGAAAGCCCAAAAATGGTGAACCAAATTTTGTTAGCTTTGTGTTGCTGTGCTCTACATGTTAAAGTCATAAGATTTGTTGTTTGACAACTTTTTATATATTGTTTTTATTTACCTAAGTTAATACCTATTTAGCTTCTATAAATGATATCTAGAGCTATATCTATCCAAAAATTATGAAACCAAGTTTGATGACTTTGTTTTGCTATGCTCCAGCTAAGAAAAATATAAAACCTACTGTTTGGCCAACTTCCATGTGTAGTATTGTTTTTCATAGGAAATTGCAAGTTTAACTTGTATTCTTTGTATCCTAAAATATACATATCCAAATGTGATGAAATTTATGTAGTATACTAATTACAACTTGTATGTGCTACTGTATTTCTCGGAGTATCAGATTTGTACATCAGCTGGTCTTTTTCATTTTTGTACATTGTATATTATTTATATATATATATACAATGATGAGCATGCTAATAATAAAAATAGAATGCAATAACAACTTGTATATGCATACTATGTGTTGTTTGCCTAGCTTCTAGCTTTTCTAGTGGAAAATTGTTTGATCATGCCAGGTTGCTTTAGGAACTTTTGTTGATGTGCCAAACATATCCAACATTAGTAAGCTTTAGATGAATTAAAATCTTGTCTTCTCTACCAGAGAGGAGATATACACCTACTCAGTGTCGGTGTGGGACCCATGGGATACCCCGCAAGGAAGGGAGAAGAACTAGCCTAACTAGGATTCTTCTCCTGTAATCTTAGTAGTGGTATTATTCTGTAATCCTACTAGGAACTCTCATTGTAAACCGACTAGGACTCTAGCCTCCTAACTATATAAAGGAGGGCAGGGCTCCTTGGATCGGGAGTTGAGACAACAATTGTACAACACAACACTCTACAATCAATCCAATGCAAGGCTAACGCTGACTGGACATAGGGCTATTACTCGATCATCGATCGAGGGTCCGAACCAGGATAAATCGACTGTCTCTTGCGTTAACCATTCAGTTCTGCATACACTGAAGCCCGAACATACTACCCTGGGGACCCCCGTGGTAGGCTATCGGTGGTCAAACATCGATAGCTAGAGCGCCAGGTAGGGGCTTTCGGTGAATTTGCATCCAAGAGCTCGATGGACCTCGACAACATGATCTTCTCGATGGGATCAACCTTCATCTTCGGTTCATGGATCTATGAGGTAGGCGATGACAGCAAGCTCTAAGGCTGTCTCCTCGAAGATTTGGATCATCATCAGTACTTTTCATTTTGATGACAACAACAGATCAGCTTGCCGAAAGATTCGTGCAGCTCGTAATTTCCAATCCAACTCGGATTCTGCGACTTCACACATCCGATTCGAACTCAAGTTCCGCTTCCGAGACAAAGTCTTATCCGAGTTCTTTCAGAAAATCGAGTTCTTTTCTAGCAAAGCTCTGGAGCATGATGTTAACCTATCAAGAATACTACTCGGAATACACTTAGAATACTTCAAAGAAGTCTGGTCCTCTTCCGTTTAGATTCCACAACATGGCGACGTCTAATCAGACATGGCCCGAAGGATTCCTCGATCTAGTGCTCAAAATGCCACTGAAGGGAGCCCAGGAAGGTCTCGTTCTAACTATAACATCTCAAGACTGCATCGTTCACTGGCCAGGTACTGTTCTTGAGGATGACGGCACCCAACTAGTCGACGATACGACGATAAAAACTCTACCCTACCAAAAAGGAGATTCGATCTATGACCTTGAAACCTCTACTGAAGTTATCAATAGCTCTGGCAGTACGGAAATCAATGACAATAACAGAACAACACACGCTAGAGAAGTATTCATGATTCATCGTCCTCAATCACCACTGATCCCCCTAGAAGTACCTAACATGAGGTCTTCAGATGAATCCGAATCCAACATATAACCATTTATCCAGGGGCATGATGGTGAGACTGAGAGTCAGAGGCAAGCGAGAGAAAGAAAAAACAAATTGAAACAAGGACGTCAACGCCGTGCTACTAGAAGAACTCAGGGCGACCTCATATCCCAATGAAAAACAAGAACAGCTCTGAGACTTTCTCCGATCAACAGTCTTTAGGACAAACGACGGAAGGGCAACATCTCATGAACAGGAAGATCAAAATCAAAGGAAGTCCGCTTTCGAAAGACTTGGACCAAGTGGAAGTCACAACGGAGAGAGCCAAAGATATCACAGTCAAAAAAACCGAGTCGAGCAACCAAGAAAGGCCAGAAGCAAAGCACCTACTCGGACAGCCACGTAGAACTACTCGCACCAAGATGATAGTTGGTAAGAAGGGGGCGCAGAATCAGAATATACGGAAGCCAGAACGCATGATAGATTCCCCTGTTTTGCAAACAGACTTGCTTCAATACGACTACCTCACAAGTTCAAGCCGTCCAACCACTCCAAGTATGATGGCAAGACCGCACCAAAGCAATGGCTCAGGATTTACTCACAATCGATTGAATTGGTCGGAGGAGACGATGACATCAAAAGCTTGTTCTTTCCCATGGCCCTAGAAACCATACCACTTCAATGGTTTGACAAATTGAATCCAGGATCAATCAGAAATTGGGAAGACTTGCAAAGAGCTTTCTATGAAAATTTTGCAGGAATTATTACACATCCAATCACCCACATAGAGTTAAAAGGACTTAAGCAGAAAGGAGGTGAAAGTCTCAGAAATTACTATCGATGATTTAGCGAACTACGAGCTCAAGTACATGACATCACACAACGAGAAGTAATCGAAGCCTTCTCTCACGGAATCATGGCTAGGTGGCAATTTCAAGACTTCTGCAAAGAAAACCCAAGAAACAATGAAGAATTCAGAAGAACAGTGGAAAAGATGATTACTGCAGAGGAGAAGACACGAGAAAGATTCCTGGATAGAAACAACAGAGACAACCCGGATAGGCAAATTCCTCGAAATAGCAGACATCAAGAGAGAAAGCGTGGTCCAGACAACACAATAGCAATGGCTGACAAATCAAAGAAATTTACCAAGCCCAGAAGATATGATGACATTGAGAACATATGTTGCCCCTTGCACCCCAATGGAAAGCACACCATCGGAAATTGCTACACCTTCAATGAAAGATACACTAGAAAAGATAGCAAGGGAAACAATAAAGAAGACAATCAGAAAAAAGAAGGAGACAACCTTGAAGACAAGGGATTCCAAAAATCTAGAGGGACAGTGGCAGTAATCTTTTCTGGGGTTCCAGATTCTAGAAGCAAACATCAAGAAAAACTAGCGTTACGAACCATCATGGTAGCAAAACCTGCTACACCAAGGTACCTCAATTGGTCATTGTATCCAATCCAATTTTCAAGAGAAGACCAATGGACCAGCGTAGGAAACGCAGGCCATTACCCACTGGTTCTAGATCCAACCATTGGCGGTATGACTGTTACGAAAGTACTAATCGACGGAGGAGTCGGACTCAACATCATTTTTTCAGAAACTCTAAGGAAGATGAGACTACAACTCGTCAGGATGATCACACCAACAAGCACACCTTTTTATGGCATAGTACCCGGCAAGGTAGCAATGCCACTTGGACAAATCACTCTACCGATTACCTTTGGAACTCCCTCGAACTACCGTACAGAGTTCATCAAGTTTGAAGTCACAGACTTCGATTCATCATACCACACGATCCTCGGGCGCCCGGCACTAGCAAAATTCATGGCAATACCGCATTATCCGTACCTGTTGCTTAAGATGCCAGGGCCTAACAGTGTTCTTTCTCTTTGGAGTGATTTAAAGCGCGCATTTGACTATGATGTTCAGGCTATTCAAATTGCAGCAAGAGCACAGGCAAACAATGGAAGAAAAGAAATAGCCACAATTGCCGCAGAAATAAGCCAAGAAGAACTAGAGATACCGGCTAAAAAGCCAAGCATCCTAGCACCACCAAAAGAAGCCGATGTCAAGCAAATTGACTTGGGCACCGACGATCCCTCAAAAATAGCAACCATCAATGCACACCTATCAGCAAAATAGGAACTCGCGCTCACCAACTTTCTTCGGGACAACAAAGATATCTTCGCTTGGAAGCCGGCCGACATGCCAGGGGTCCCAAGAGAGTTGGCTGAGCACAGAATTGATATCAATGAAGGCTCCAAGCTTGTGAAACAACGACTACGACGATTCTCTCCCGACAAGAAGGCAACAATTAAAAAGGAAATTACAAAACTAATGGCAGCCGGATTCATCAGAGAAATCCTTCATCCAGATTGGCTAGCAAACCTAGTTCTAGTACAGAAAAAGAATATGGACGAGTGGCGCATGTGTGTCGACTACACAGATCTCAACAAACACTACCCAAATAATCCGTTTGGGCTACCACGCATTGATCAGATAGTTGATTCAACAGCAGGATTTGCCCTATTATCCTTTCTGGACTGCTATTCCAGATATCACCAGATCACATTAAAAGAATAGGACCAAAGCAAGACATCTTTCATCACTCCGTTCAGCGCCTACTGCTAGAAGACCATGTTGTTTGGACTCAAGAATGCTGGAGCCACTTACCAAAGAGCTATCCAAACATGCCTTGGTGATCAGATCGGCGAAAACATAGAAGCATACATGGATGATGTGGTTGTAACAACAAAGAACCCAGATGCACTGATTGAAGACTTAAAACAAACCTTCGAGAATCTGAAAAGGTGGAGGTGGAAATTGAACCCAAACAAGTGTGTATTCGGAGTTCCTTCAGGACAACTACTTAGATTCTTGGTCAGTCATCGTGGAATCAAAGCAAGCGCCAAGCAAATTCGAGCCATAACAGAGATGGGCCCTCCTCAAAGCGTCAAAGATGTACAAAAACTAATAGGCTGCATGGCGGCACTCAATCATTTCATTTCAAGACTCGGCGAAAAAGGATTACCTTTCTTTAAACTACTAAAGAAGACAGACAAGTTCGAGTGGACGGAAGAAGCCAATGAAGCTTTCAAGAAACTTAAGGCATACCTCACATCCTCACCAGTCCTCACACCTCCAAAGAAAGACGAAGACATGATGCTATACATTGCAGCAACCTCTACTGTAATCAGCACGGCGATAGTAGTGGAAAGAGAAGAAGAAGGGCGCGTGTATAAAGTACAACGCCTAGTATACTACATCAGCGAAGTACTGTCAGAATCAAAAATCTGGTACCTGCTTGTGCAAAAACTACTCTACGCCCTACTGATCACTTCACGCAAGCTTCGTCACTATTTTGAAAGCCACAAGATTACCGTGGTGATAGATTTCCCACTAGGAGACATCTTACACAACAAAGATGCAATAGGGTGCATATCCAAGTGGGCGGTTGAACTCGATGCTCTCAACATCGATTTCACTCCGTGGAAAGCAATTAAATCTCAAGCCCTTGCTGATTTTGTTGCCGAATGGACAGAAATTCAACAACCCATGTCAAGCACCATCCTTGATCATTAGAAGATGTACTTTGATGGGTCACTCAAGCTAGGTGGAGCCGGTGCAGGCGTCCTCCTAATTTCTCTGGATGGAAAACAACTCAAGTATGTCCTTCAGATATTATGGCAAGCTACCAAAAATGAAGCAGAATACGAAGCTCTCATCCATGGGCTACGAGTGGCAATTACCCTCGGAATCAAGCGATTACTCGTATACGGCGATTCGGCAGTAGTCATTAACCAAGTCAACAAAGATTGGGATTGTACCAAAGAAAACATGGGTGCTTACTGTGCTGAAATACAAAAACTCAAAAAACATTTCCAAGGATTAGAAATTCTACATGTCCTGCGGGATTCCAACATTGCAGCAGATGTCCTTGCCAAGCTTGGATCAGACAGGGCAGAGGTCCCACCCGGTGTGTTCATAGAGGAGTTAGCAGCCCCCTCTATCAAACAACCCGGTGAAATAACCCCTCAAATCTCAGCCAAAGGCACCTAGATCTTGGTAATCACCACTTCATGGACCCAGGTTTTTATTGATTACATCAAAGAAAATAAGTTGCCAGTGGAAAAATAGGAAGCCACACGAGTCGTTCGCAGAAGCAAGAATTACGTCCTAGTAGGAGACAAGCTATATAGAAGAGCCGCATCATTAGGAGTACTTCTAAAATGAGTCTCATTTGAAGAAGGCAAACAAATCCTAGATGAAATACACTCAGGTTGCTGTGGTAATCACGCCGCTTCAAGAACACTAGTTGACAAAGTATTTCGCACTGGTTTCTACTGGCCAACCACTTTGAAAGACATAGAAGAACTCGTCAGAAGATGCAAAAGTTGTCAGATGTTCGCAAGACAGGCTCATGTGCCAGCCCACAACCTCATCTGCATCCCACCCGCTTGGCCTTTCTCCTGCTGGGGGCTAGATCAAGTAGGACCTCTCAAGAAAGCAAAGGGCGGTTTCGAGTACATCTTTGTAGCATTTGACAAGTTCACCAAGTGGATCGAATACAAACCACTCGCAAAATACAGCGCAGCCAAAGCAGTCGAGTTCATCCAAGACATTATGCACCGCTTCGGCATGCCCAATTGAATCATCACAGACTTGGGTTCTCCCTTCACAGCTACAGAATTCAAAAGTTGGGCACAGGATTGTGGCTTTAGCATAGATTACGCATCAGTCGCACATCCAGAAGCCAACGGACAAGTAGAAAGGGCTAATGGACTCATACTAGCCAGATTGAAACCAAGACTGTATGAAGAGCTAGCAGACTATGGATCAAAATGGATTGAAGAATTACCCAAAGTAGTATGGGGGCTACGAACTCAAATAAGCAGAGCCACCGGATACTTGCCTTTCTTCCTAGTTTATGGATCAGAAGCTGTACTACCTGCTGACTTGATTTGGATGTCACCAAGGATAGAATAGTATGATGAAGGAGAAGCAGAACACACCAGAAGATTAGAACTCGATAGTACAGAAGAAGTTAGAATAAACACTACCCTACAATCAGTAAGATACCTCCAAGGACTAAGGCGCCACTACAACAAGAATACCCAGTCTCGATCATTACAAGTCGAAGACCTAGTACTAAAGAGAATACAAAAAACCGATGGACGCCACAAACTACTCAGTCCATGAGAAGGTCCTTTTATCATCAAAAAAGTCATCGGACCGGGCACATACAAGCTCATAACTGAAGACGGAAAAGAAGTCAACAATACATGGCACATCAGTCAGCTATGAAGATTCTACGCATGAAAACAGCTCAAGGGAAAATATGTATACAAGACACGAGAGATCAACATTCATGATCAACAAAGATAGCGCCCACCAAAAACATATGTATCATTATGACATATCAATATTAATGATCAATAAAGATGATTCTTTCTCGATAAACATATGTCTCATCATGGCTTTCCTTGAGTTGTTTCTAAAAAGCAAAATGGCTGAATAGACGCCTGAGCATCCCAACCGAGAGCAAAATAGCTAAAAAAATGCTTGAGCCCACCGATGAGGGTAGCTAACAAGCTAACACCCGAAATAAAAAGCAAAATGGCTGAAAAGACGCCTGAGCATCCTAGCCAAGAGCAAAATAGCTAAAAAGATGCTTGAGCCCGCCGATGAGGGTAGCTAACAAGTTAACACCCAAAATAAAAAGCAAAATGGCTGAAAATACGCCTAAGCATCCCGGCCGAGAGCAAAATAGCTAAAAAGACGCTTGAGCCCGCCAATGAGGGTAGCTAACAAGCTAACACCCGAAACAAAAAGCAAAATGGTTGAAAATACGCCTGAGCATCCCGGCCAAGAGCAAAATAGCTGAAAAGATGCTTCAGCCCGCCGATGAGGGTAGCTAACAAGCTAACACCCAAAACAAAAAGCAAAACGACTGAAACTAAGCCTGAGCATAGACCATAGTAATTTCAAGGCAAGACCCTCCAGCTACTTGTTCCAAATAGCAAGAGGCTTGGAGGCTACACTAGAGATACCCAAGAACAACATATAACGAGTTGTTTACATGGCACAAAAGAAGGTCAGATAACCACTCGACAGATCAAGAAAGGTTGTCAACACAAAGATCTATATATATAACGAGTTGTTTACATGGGATAGAAAAGTACTCGACAAATCAAGAAAGTTTGTCAAGATAGCACGCAGAATTATTTACAAGACAAAGTACTCAGCAAGTCAAGTAACTCTGACCAAGTGGACAAATCACCCAAGGAATAAACAAGGCATCCAGGCAAAGAAGGCATCAACAAAAAATCTTCATTCAAAAAGAAGTATAATGTCATATTACAAGGCACGGGAATAAAGGTCAAATACATCAAGCGTCATCATCAGGAGAAGAGATAACAATATCAAGATTATCTACTATTCTACTAGCTAAGTCTTCAACCTCAGGCTCCATCCTCTCAATGGCATCAATGTATTCTTGACTGTCAGCTTCCTCTGCTATCTTGGACAAAGGAGCCACTGGAGCAAGAACTCGGACCTAGGCCAGGACATTCTTGGTACATAGTTGGGCGCACCTCTTCACGAACTCTTGGAAACAAGTCAGAATTCGAGGAATTAACTGAGCCCAAGATTGCCCATCATCCGCTGGAGTTCGGAGAACATCGGCTACTGAATGAAAGGATTTCCACAAAGCTTTCTAGTTTTTAGTAGCCATCGCCAACTTGCCAGACAAGTTTTTAATAGTTTTTTGGGCCTACATAAGATCTCTATCAGCTCCATGCCTAATCAACTTAGCAAGCGCAAGTTCCTCCTTAGCATGAGTAATTACCTCCTCAGCCTTGTTGTGACTCGTACAAACAAGAGTCTTCATTTCATCAACACCCTCCGAGAGCTTCTGCTTTTCAACCCAGAGAGCTGGACAAGGCAACAAACAACAAGTCAGTAGAGAGGAGAGTTTGAATGCAGAAGGACACAAAAAGAACCCACAATACCGTTGCATTCCTTCTTCACAGCCTCTAAGTTCTTCATGGCCTCTGAATTCTTTAAGGCCTCCTGGATAGCAGCATCCCTCTGCTTCTCGGCCTCATCAACCCGGGCACAAAGACCTTGTTCCTCCTTTTGATGTGTTTGACGCTCAGCCTCCATCTCGGCATGGTAGAGATCCAGCTCTACCTTCAGGGCGCTCAACTCAGAAGACAACTTCTTCTTGGTTTCTGATGAGAAAAAGAAGCCGGTATGGTCCCGAGAGAAGGAATGAACAAAAAGAAAGAGAGAAAAAAGGCATAAGAATAGGAGAAAGATGAACACCCAAAGAAAGAACTTTAGAAAACTTACTTGGAGTTTCTCTCCAAAAGAAGTTGCAAAGGTTGCGATGTCTCCCCAAGAAGCGGTCAACTCTGACAACTGATGAGTGGCATCAAATTGATGAACCACATCTTCAGTAGAAAGAGGAGCGGAGGGAGAAGACGGCCGATGCAGAGAAGACAAGGCCAAGGACACATCATGGGAAGTCCCAGCTGCCTCCCTAGATGAGTCCACCACAATGGCCACGGTCACCTCTGGGGCAACCAAGATAGCAGCAGCATCGTCACCAGAAGGCCTTGTTGCCCCCACAACCACTTCACTAACAGTGCGCTGTGAGTCCTGAGGCTTAGTACTCGGTGGCACAACAGAGGGTTGAGAAGAAGTCGACGGGGGGACAAGAGAAGACGAAGGCCTAAAAGTTGATAAAAGAACTCGCCAATGAGAACAAGAGAAAAGGAGAACAGAAGCAAAGAGACAAAACCAAAATCCACTCACCCAGCTATCTTCTTCTTCGTAAAACAAAAAGAAGACCTCACAGGAGGAACCATGGTAGTAAAAATGTCCCCGCCACTAGGCGGCAGGAGCGGTATAGCCGGTACCGGAGCCCTAGAAGAACTTGGTACCAGAGCTATGGAAGAGCCCGGCTCTAGAGCCATAGAAGAACCCAGAGCAGGAGCCTCAGAAGAACTCATACTCGATGACTGCTTACTACAAAAAGATCAAGACCAAAGTCAAAACAAAGAGGAGGGATTCAGCAGCAGCAAAATAAGAAAATAACTCACCGCTGCGTGATAAGGGGTGCGTCATCACCCTCTTCTTCCTCAGTCTCAACCAAGGCCACCATAGCACCAGCTGAAAGAAGAACAAAAGTACTTGGTTCAAGACAAAAACAAGAAGGCAAAGGGATAGAGTGTATTAATATGCTCACCTAAGAGCATGCTAGCTACAATTGGAGTACCTAGACGAGTACTTGGCTGGCGAGACTTCTTGGAAGCAGGTAAACTAGATGAAGAACCATCCGCTCGCCCCCTCTTCGAGACACTACGAGGACCTCGAGGGACTAGACGAGGAACATATTCTTCATATACATCAACAACTCTGGAAGAAACTCTAGGAAACACAATGGTGATTGGGAACTTACTAGTTACAGAAGCCCCAGCAAGGTTCTCCCTAGTATTCACCATGGTAGGGGGGGGCATCAAGAGGGATTGGGTCAACAAAGTTGCACCCTAATTCCTATGAAAAGAATAGAACAACAAGACAAGGAAAATTAAGCAAAAATGGATACAGCAAAAGAAATACAGAAAGTACCCACACGAAGAGAAAATGACTTACAGCTGGAGGCGGGTTGTTGGTAGAGAACTCAGAGATAGTAAGCGAGACAACGCTTGCTCCCTTTAGCATCTTCTGGAGATGCTCGAGAACCTCCTCGTCGGTCAACTCAAGAGCAGGGACCATTCGCGAAGGATCCTCAGCCCCAGAGTACTCGAAGCTAAAGTTCTCTCGCTCCTTCAAAGGCTAGACACGACGACAAAGAAAACTTGAGACGATTCCAAAACTGGTCAAGCCCTACTGCTTCAGAGTGCTTATCCGCTCAAGGAATGGCTGGATCACCTAGAGCTCGACTGGAGTCAGGGAGTTCTTTACCCACCGGTCGTTAACCGAGGGACCAGATCCAGAATGCACGGCAAGAGAAGGAATCAAATTGGCAGCATAGAATCAATCAGCACGCCAATCCATCACAGAATCAACCAGGTCATAGTCAAAGAACTTGCTTTTCAGACCCTGGTGAAACTGAATCCTATAGCCACCAAGAACATTGGTATCTTCACGGCGGGGTTGAGGCTTCAAACAAAAGAAGTGACAGAAAAGAGAAAGAGAAGGAGGAATTCCAAGAAAAGCTTCACAGAGATGTACAAAAATAGAAAGATGGAGGACGACATTGGGAGTTAGATGGTTTAGACTAACCCCAAAATAACCAAGAAATTGATGAAGGAAGGCGGAAGCAGGAAGGCAAAGACCGGCACGGATAAAAGAGACGAAAAGGATGATCTCACCAGGACCTGGAGCAGGGACCCGATGCTCACCTGGAACTCTCCATTCAGCAATGCCCTTTCTCTAGATTAGACCATCGCTGGCAAGCTCGCGGAGCTGGTCTTCAGTTGTTGTCGGAGCCGGCCAAGCTTTCTGGGCAGCCCTCATGGCCACAAACTCCTAGTTCTCGATCACGGAAAGAGATGACTCCTTGTCCATGAAGGTTACCTGGGACTTGCTCACAGCTTTCTTCCTACCCATGTACTAACGGAGGCAAGAAGGAACTAGGGGAAGAGAAGGTTTGGGCGGCGGCGCTAAGATGGCGGCGGCAATGGCGACGGCGGATTTCTAAAAGCTAGGGTTTCAAGGCAAGAGAAGGGTAGTAAAGAAAAAGAAGATGAAGGGTCTTTAAATAGATTTTACAGCGATAAAAACGGCCCACCAGGCCCATTAAAGCACCGTGTGAGAACGCAACGGTCCATTTACTAACACAGCTAAAATGACGGAGGGCACAAATCCACACAACGGTACAATCCAATGGGTAGATTTCAGACTTATCCATCCAGCACTATGGCAGAGTTATCAGATTACTGCAAAAAACAACCCGTCAACCATGAAGAAAAGAAGGGCTACCTCACAAGGAACATAAGAACTCGGTTCTTACGGAAAGAACTCAAGAATCTCATGAACAATCAGGACTACAGTAGAAAAATAAATGATAACTCAGAAGACAAGATTCTTTTCATTACAACCGA
Source organism: Miscanthus floridulus (assembly GCF_019320115.1). Lineage (NCBI taxonomy): Eukaryota > Viridiplantae > Streptophyta > Magnoliopsida > Poales > Poaceae > Miscanthus > Miscanthus floridulus. The sequence goes on from NW_027097435.1 coordinate 17,769, forward strand.
CTTCAAAAATAGAAGATTACAAATCTTACAAGACCTAACAAACTCGGTAACACGAAAAGCAAAGTAGCAAAGAGGAACCTGGACATGGCTAGGCTCTGGAATGACTATATGTCCCAAATTGCTACTCGGTAGAACAAACCGCACTCGGCCACACTGTTTTCTTCAAAGAACGAATGTAGTGCACCCAAGGCGGAAATCAGCAGAACGGCGGGACAACATGGAGTAGAGAAGGCCGGCAGGCATCTGTCTACCCAAGTCCAATGTGATGCTAGATATGGTGTTGATCTACACCAGACAGTCTCAAGACAAGCGGCGAGGATCAACCCAGAACTGCCAGATGAAGGAACAAAGCCCACATCACAAGACTTCCTCCAACTACTACCACGTACATCCTGGTACATTGCTGCTACGAGATTAGACTACCTCTAATCCCTATCATAAGACTTCCTCCAGCTATGACAAGACACACATGAACTATGAAACACGCCCAGGGGCTGCTCTACCTCACAAACTACCATATTCATGACTATAGAGACTTCAGAACAAGCAACAAAATGCTCAACGAATCAAGACAGCACTCTAGGAGGGTATTTATAGACCAAAGGAGTGGTGCACATGGACCAGGAGCACCAATGAAACAAGCCTAACAAAGGACATAGTGAAAAGATAGAATTCAATGAAAGAGGACTCAGGCGTGAAGGAACAGTACTCAACAACAAGCATATTCGGGAGAATATACCAACACAGAACAACCTATGAACAAAAGGCATTTACACTCAACCACCACTATACAACTACATCTGACAACAGTAGACTACCATAGAATATGCCAAGACCTTGCATCCGAGTTCTTCCTGAACAAAACAACCAGGGTATATGCTCAGGGGCTACAAAAGGAAAGGTATACAGTTCTTTCGAACAACTCAGAATCAAGACCCTCCAACTTTTTGTTCCAAATAGCAAGAGGCTCGGGGGGGCTACACTCAGTGAGTGCACTTTTTCTTTCAAAAAAGCGCACGTCACTCAGAACACTTCTTCAAGACAGATGACTTCAAGGCCACAAGATAAAAAGAACTCGAACATAGCTATATCCAAGCTCTTTTAGACAAAAAGAACACGGACATAGCTAAATCAGAGCTCTTTTCAACAAAGAAACTGGGTATATGCTCGGGAGCCTTTCAATGAAGAATCAGGGAGATTTCAAGAAAAGACGCTCAAGCTCCTTGTGCCAAACATCAAGAGGCTCGGGGGCTACATCCAAATGGAGGTATTTTTTTCTTCAAAAAGGTACACACCATGCAAAGATCTCATGAAGCACTGCATGGTTTCTCTCAAAAAAGCACTTGGACGACGCTTGTTCCTACTCGACAAGACTTGAAGGAACAAGACGAGGCTTCAAGAACTCAACCATAAAGTGCTCGGGGGCTTGTCGGTGCGGGACCCACGGGATACCCCGCAAGGAAGGGAGAAGAACTAGCCTAACTAGGATTCTTCCCCTGTAATCTTAGTAGTGGTATTATTCTGTAATCCTACTAGGAACTCTCATTGTAAACCGACTAGGACTCTGGCCTCCTGACTATATAAAGGAGGGTAGGGCTCCTTGGATCGGGAGTTGAGACAACAATTGTACAACACACCACTCTATAATCAATCCAACACAAGGCTAACGCCGATTGGATGTAGGGCTATCACTCGATCATCAATCGAGGGTCCGAACCAGGATAAATTGACTGTCTCTTGCGTTAACCGTTGAGTTCTGCATACGCTGAAGCTCGAACATACTGCCCCGGGGACCCCCGTGGTAGGCTATCGGTGGTCAGACATCGACACTCAGTAAAAAGATTTAAATTGAGCAACACCTTGTTATCTTAGGTTGTTTACGTTACATTAGCATTCCTGTGTTACTAAGGCTGCATAAATGCATCTTTGTTTCAAAATCATGACATCTTATCTTGCATTCTTTTATGCATTCTCTTTATTTATGCACCACCTACATACATATAGGATCGGAGGAGGAAGTTCTAGTAGAGTATGTGATGGTCGAGGAGGAGAACCCTCGGGAGTTGCCACCCGAAGGCGAAGGACAAGTCTCTAAACCACTTCCAGAGTGCCCGAACCACGGACACTCCACTTTTCGCCGAGGCAAACCCCGGACATTTCACTTTCCTTTCTAGCTCTGTTTTAAATTACACTTGAGTAATGTTAAATTTTAGTTATGCATTAAGTTGCTAGGTGTTGATTTGAAATCATTGATGCATCTCGTACCTTGTCCAGAAAAATCTATCACCCTTTTTAACTAGATATCGACCGCACTATGCTTAGCTATGCTTAGAACGGTATAAGTTAGGTGATTTCCTATCACCTGCGAGATATAGGTGGTTACCTGTCTATGGAGAACCTGTGAATCATGTGGAGATTAATAAATGGAGACCGGGTGTGGGGGTATTAACCCCTATACCCTTACGGCTAAGCTTGGGCTGGCCCGGATCGATGGGTTCAGTCCACCCGAAAAACGACGTGCGGCTCGGTCCACCTGATCGGAGTCCCGCATAAGGAATCAAGACGGATTTGGCGACCAAGCAGGATCCTGGTCGATTAGAATAGGAATCCTTGTCCGGCCACATATGGCAATTGTAACTGACTAGGATTAGTTTCCAGATCTGTAACCCTGCCCCCCGGACTATATAAGGCGGGCAGGGGACCCCTCTAAAAAACATCTCTCATTGACATACAGCAATACAAATCAGACGCAGGACGTAGGTATTACGCCTTCTTGGCGGCCGAACCTGGATAAAACCTCGTGTCTGTCTTGCGTCACCGTCTTGTTTGGGACTTGCGCATCTGTCTGCCGATAATCTACTACCTTGGGCATACCCCTAGGTAGACTGCCGACCATATTTCGTCGACAGTGGCGCGCCAGGTAGGGGGTGTGCGTACTGCTCTCCAAGCAAACAAGATGGTCATCATCTCCGGCTCCATGGCTACGCCCAACGGCCTCACGTTCACCGTCGGCCAGATCACCTGGACCACCGGCCCCGACGTTTCCATCGCCATGACCGCGGAGGAGGCGTGGATTCAACCCGCAGCCGACGACTACTTCACCTGCATCGGCTACGGCTCCGACCACGGTGGACACGGCTCCGACCACGATGAACGTGGCTCCGACCACGATGGATCTGGCTCCGACCACGGTGGACACGGCTCCGACCACGACGAACGTGGCTCCGACCACGATGGATCTGGCTCCGACCACGGTACATCTGGCTCCGACCACGATTACAGCCACGCCGACAACCCGTCGTCCGCTTCCCCGCTACAAAGGAAAGCAGATCGACGACACCGACTTGCTCGACTCCATCGATCGGGTCGGCATCAAACTCGCTGAAACCCTAGCTCTGGTAAGTACGATTCAAAGTCAACCTAATGAGCAGGTAACATCTCCCCACAACAGATCTATCCGACCAGCTCGGACCAGTCGTCCTGCACGACTTGGAACAGATCTTGTGGTCGTATCTACCCCTGAGGGGCGCTCCGCTCGTCGCCAGCCAGCCTTCGCGACGGGTCTCCGACTCTGCGAGTACGAGGTCCCGAAGAAGAACCACCAGGTCCAGCCCTACGGCCTACGAAACGTTGCCTCCAGCTACGCGTACAACCTACGACGCCGCTCGGATCTGTGTCCTATACATCGATCTCGGCCGAAGCCATGCAACATCGTCAACGTGGTCCGGATCGAAGATTATCAAGAAGGATCCGTCCACATAGTCCGAGAGGGTGATTCCAGCTCCTCATCCGGCATTGCTTCCAACGCATCGGTCCACACCGAGCTTCAGCGTCACGAAGATGAAGGCGTCAAATACGATCTGGATCTACCAGACCACGCCCCGGGTTTCCCCCAATTTCCGTCTTTCCCGCCAAGACGAGGGGATTTAATCCATGTTGTCAGCAACGACGAGCCGCCAGCGGTTGGCGAAACAGAACAAGAAAAGACTGCACGCGAAGCACGCAATATTGACCGGTTTAATCGCCGGCAAACCGAAGCTGGAGCAGACCAGGAGGCACGACGCATAAGGGTCCAGCCACGTGACCTCAACAATGCTTTCGACAGGGTGGGGGACAAACAAGTCTTCAAGACCCCAAGCGCCAACGTAGCCGTCGCCATGGCGACAATGCAGCGGCTGCCCAACACTCCCGAGACTCAAGTAATCCGTGATGACATACAAGCTTATCTGACGGCTGCTATGGCTCAAACCGCAGAGATGAACCAAGCCCGGGCTCCATCCGTTTCTGTCGAATCAAGCCACAGCCGCCAATACTCAAGTCGCTCACAGCCACTCAACCAACGTGGCTCGCGCAATAACGACCCATCAGACAACCGTCAAGGCGGAAACGGTGGTCGTGATGGTGGTCGGGACGACAACCGCCGCCGGGAGGATAACCGCCACGACGTTCGAGACGACAACCGCCGAGATAACCGCGACAATCGCCGTGATAACCACGGTCGCAGGGCCAACCCAGATGGCAATCGAGATCGCCGCGATGGCAATAACGATCTCCGCCATCACCTCGGTGGACGTGATCTACGTGCTCGCATCAACCAGAGAGCCGACGATCGTGCATCCCATGAAAGCTATCGCCGTATGGAGTATGACACCGCCCACGGTCCGCCGGGCCTGAAGCAGTTCACTCCACACCTGCGCCAAGTCATATGGCCCAAGAATTTCAAGCTCGAGAAGCTTCAGAAGTACGACGGCAAGGAAAACCCCGAATTATGGGTCATGCTCTATGAAACTGCGTGCCGCTCAGCCATGGCCGACGAGCACGTCATGTCTAACTACTTCCCAGTCGCTGTTGGTCATGCAGGTCACCAATGGCTGGTTAGCTTGCCAGCGAACTATTTTGACTCTTGGCAGGAGCTCAGGCAGGCCTTCATCGACAACTTCATCGCTACTTGTGAACAACCCGGCAACAAGTACGATCTGCAGCGGATCCGAGATCGAAAGGATGAACCACTGCGCGAGTACGTTCGGCGTTTCTCGGAGATGCGCATCAAGGTCCCATCAATATCCGACAACGAAGCAATCGAGGCTTTCGTCACCGGCCTCCGTTTCCACGACGCCCTAAGAGACAAGCTCCTCCGGAAGAGACCCGAATCGGTCACAGCGCTTTTGGCCACCGCTAAGAAATATGCGGACGCTGACGACGCTAAAAAGATAATCGTTGAAGAAGCAGCAAGGGTTCCACGCTCCGACCACCCTCCACACCGCGACGATTACCGCAGTAATCGTGGTCGGAACGACAATTTTGACTGCCGCAACCAGCGTAACGACTCCCGCGACCACCGTGATCAACGTAATCAGCGGCGCAACCGCCGTGGCGATTACAGAAACAAGCGCGCTCGGGAAGACGACGGCGAGGTCAATACCGTGAAAAAGGGCGGCGGACGTCGTAACTACGAGGACGACTACGCCAAAGCATTGAAGGGGCCCTGCCAGCTCCATCCTAAGTCGAACCACACCATGGAGAATTGCCGCGTCCTCAAGACTATCTACACGCGTCAACAGGCTCCGGATACGTCCGACAAGCCTAACGACGCGGGGGAACAGCGCAACGAGGACAACGACGACGACGATGCAGACCCTCGTCACAAATACGTCAAGCCGACTGATCGCGTACACACCATCATCGGCGGCAAGGTGTCCATCGAAACCAAACGAGAACGCAAGCTGCTCGCCCGCGCTTGCATGAACGTGGCAAACACCGACAACCTTCTCACCGATCCACGGCTTCCTCCGTGGTCTCACCGTGAAATCTACTTCAGCAGGAAGGACCAATGGGCCGCCATACCCGAGCCAGGGCGTTTTCCCCTGGTCCTCGATCCTTGTATCAACAAGGTTCAATTCGACAGGGTACTGATCGACGGCGGCAACTCCATTGATATACTGTTCAAGAACAGCCTGCCCGCTCTGAAAATAGCCCAGGCAGACCTGAAGCCGTACGAGGCACAGTTCTGGGGCGTTCTCCCCGGACAGAGCTCCACACCTCTCGGGCAGATCACGCTACCTGTGCAGTTTGGGACTCCGGACCACTTCCGCACCGACTACGTCAACTTCGTGGTCGCTGACTTCGACGGCACCTACCATGCTATTCTTGGTCGACCGTCGCTCACCAAGTTCATGGCCATACCTCATTACAGGTATCTGGTGCTCAAGATGCCTACTGAGAAAGGAGTTTTAACCCTCAGGGGCAACGTATACGCAGCTTATACCTGCGAGGACGACAGCTTCAAAATCGCAGAGGCCCACGACCTCTCTATTCGCATGGCCGAGACCATGCTCGACGCTAAGAAGACCCCGGCCGACCACCTGGAGATCCCAGAGCTCGAGGCTCCGCGCAAGAACATCAGATCCAAGGAGCACAAGACGATCCAGCTGGTCGAAGGCGATCCCAGCAAAACGGCCCTTATCGGGGCCGACCTGGATCCCAAATAGGAAGACGCGCTCGTCAGGTTCTTGAGGGGCAACGTGGATGTGTTTGCATGGAAACCTTCCGACATGCCCGGTGTACCTCGGGACTTGATCGAGCACTCCTTAAATGTCAACAGCAAGGCCAAACCAATCAAGCAGAAGCTACGACGGTTCGCTCGCGACAAAAAGGAGGCGATTAGGGTAGAAGTTACGCGGCTTTTGGCAGCCGGATTTATCAAAGAAGTGTATCATCCGGAATGGTTAGCCAACCCGGTTCTTGTACGCAAAAAGAATAATGAATGGAGAATGTGCGTTGATTACACTGATCTCAACAAACACTGCCCTAACGACCCCTTTGGTTTACCTCGCATAGACGAGGTCGTAGATTCAACCGCCGGTTGCGAGCTGCTTTCCTTTCTCGATTGCTACTCTGGTTATCACCAGATCGCTCTCAAAAAAGACGACCAGATCAAGACATCTTTCATCACGCCTTTCGGCGCCTACTGCTACACGACTATGTCGTTCGGGCTCAAAAACGCCGGTGCTACCTACCAACGCGCTGTACAGGCCTGCCTCAACGACGAGATAAAAGACGGCCTCGTCGAGGCTTATGTCGACGACGTAGTTGTCAAAACCAAGGAAGCTCATACCCTTGTTGACAATCTAGAACGCACCTTCGCAGCCCTTAATACGTTCCAATGGAAATTAAACCCAAAGAAGTGCATCTTTGGTGTCCCTTCTGGCATATTGCTTGGCAACGTCGTCAGTTACGACGGCATACGCCCTAACCCGGAGAAAGTCAAAGCTGTCTTAGACATGAAGCCCCCGAGAAAGGTGAAGGATGTCCAGAAGCTTACCGGCTGCATGGCTGCTCTAAGCCGTTTCATATCAAGGTTAGGAGAAAAAGGACTACCATTCTTCAAACTGCTCAAAGCGTCCGAGAAGTTTGAGTGGTCGGAGGAAGCAGACGCTGCCTTCACGCAGCTGAAGCAATACCTCACGTCACCTCCGGTACTTACTGCTCCCAGAGAAGACGAAACTCTCCTACTTTACATTGCGGCAACCGATCGGGTGGTTTCCACTACACTGGTGGTCGAGCGCGACGAGCCGGGCCACGCCTACAAGGTACAGCGGCCAATTTATTTCATTAGTGAGGTACTCAACGAATCCAAAACCAGGTACCCACAGATTCAGAAACTGCTCTACGCCATACTGATAACATCCCGAAAGTTGAGACATTACTTCGACGGATATCGTGTGGTAGTCATGACCGAGTATCCTTTGGGGGACATCATTCGCAATAAGGATGCGAACGGGCGCATCGTCAAATGGGCAATGGAGCTATGCCCCCTTTCCTTGGAATTTGCAAGCCGTACTACAATCAAGTCTCAGGCACTCGTCGATTTCATCGTCGAGTGGACAGACTTAAGCACGCCTGCCTCTCTAGGATCCGACGAATATTGGACGATGTACTTCGATGGTTCTCTCAACATTGACGGTGCGGGAGCAGGAGTTCTTTTCGTGTCACCATCCAAGGAGCAGCTCCGGTACGTCCTCAGGATTTATTTCCCAGCATCTAATAATGCCGCCGAGTATGAAGCATGCCTGCATGGTCTACGCATTGCGATTGAGCTTGGGGTTAAACGTCTCTATGTCTACGGAGATTCGGCTCTGGTCATCAACCAGCTCAACAAGGACTGGGACACGACCAGTGAAAAGATGGACGCATATTGCAAATCAATAAGAAAGCTGGAAGGCAGGTTCTATGGCATCGAGTACATACACGTGGTCCGGGACAAGAACCAAGCAGCGGATGCGTTGTCAAAGTTAGGATCATCCCGAGCCAAAATCCCACATGGCGTATTCGTCCAGGACCTGCTCACGCCTTCCATTGAAGACGAAGATTCAACGACCAACAAAATTTCAGACCAGCAATTAGTGGCTACGGTTCCGGCGCCGAGCACAGCCGAGCCGCTTCCGACCACTCATGAGCCGGACTGGAGAACACCTTTCATCAAGTACTTGACAGATGGTAGCGGTTATATCGATCGAACAGAAAATGAGCGACTGATGCGTCGTAGTAAGCAGTATCTGCTCGCCGATGGCAAGTTATGGCGCAAAAACGCTAAGGAGGAAATCTTGATGAATTGTATAACCCAGGAGGAAGGCGAGCATCTCCTAGACCAAATCCACTCTGGCTCCTGCGGCAACCACGCGGCCTCAAGAACACTGGTCGGTAAGGCTTTCCGAGCAGGGTTCTATTGGCCGTCAGCAGTGGCCGACGCAGAGAAGCTAGTCCGCCGCTGTGAGGGTTGTCAGTTCTTCTCCAAGAGAATCCATGTACCAGCACATGAGATCCAGACGATTCCAGCCTCTTGGCCCTTCGCCTGCTGGGGACTGGACATGATTGGGCCTTTCAAACCAGCTCCTAGGAAATTTACATGTGTCTTCGTGCTAATTGATAAGTTTTCTAAGTGGATAGAATACATGCCTCTGGTACAGGCATCCTCAGAGAAAGCTGTCACATTCCTCGACCAGGTCATCCACCGTTTCGGCGTGCCCAACAGCATCATTACTGATCTAGGTACTCAGTTCACCGGGAACGCTTTTTGGGACTTCTGCGATGAAAGGAGCATAGTTGTAAAATACGTCTCGGTGGCGCATCCTAGAGCTAATGGACAAGTCGAGCGGGCAAATGGCATGATCTTGGACGCATTGAAGAAGAGGATGTAAAGAGAAAATGATAAAGCTCCTGGAAGATGGCTCAAAGAGTTACCAGCCGTGGTCTGGGGCCTCCGAACTCAGCCCAGTCGTAACACCGGCGTCTCACCATACTTTATGGTTTACGGCGCTGAGGCAGTCCTCCCACCAGATATAGCTTTCAGATCAGCACGGGTAGAGAACTTCGATGAAGGCAGGGTCAATGAAATACGGGAGCTAGAAGTCAACAGCGCAGAAGAGAAAAGGCTTGATTCCTGCGTACGCACGGCCAAATACCTTGCTGTTTTGCGCAGGTACTACAACAAGAACGTTAAAGAGCGTTTCTTCGTGGTCGGGGACTTAGTCCTGAAGTGGAAGACGAACCAGGCTGGCGTCCACAAACTCGCAACCCCATGGGAGGGACCCTTCATGATCAAGGAAGTCACACGTCCAACGTCTTACAGGTTAGCTCACCTGGATGGCACGGACGTACCAAACTCGTGGCACATCGACAAGCTTAGACGTTTCTATGCTTAACTATTGAGATATGTACTCTACTTACATTTTCGATTTACTTTAATAAAGCAATTATGATTTCTCCGACCACTCTAATGTGTCACTCCGAATTTTATGGTTATTTTAACCTAAGGCAGTACAAGCCGACCACCACTCCTTCTACGGTTTTTGGAGCAGGCCCTGTCTCCGGTTCCTCCCAACACGTGCACGGGATCTGCTCTCTGCGTTGCGGGTGATCGGCAGGTCCCCTCTGGTTTGACTTGTCTGCGTCCACGTATGCACAGGTCATAGTACCTCATACTCCGACCACATGCCAGACTGGGGCCGCACAAACTTTTCAGGATGACGTGTCGAGCAAAACGGTACAACTAAAACAGAGCGTTAACACGTTCCCACTTAGTTACACCGACAAAAAAAAAATTCAAGCTTAAAGTGCGTTTTGTATAAAACAAATAAGCTTATAATGATATACAGTTACGTTATTACAAGCTTGCCTGAAAAGGCTCAAGTTTACAATAACACAACTATGTCCTCCTTCTACAGCTCTAAGCCTATTACATTGGCTGGTCGGGGCGCATGGCATTTACTGCTCGCCGCCTCCGATACCCTACTCGATTCTAGGGGACTCTAGAGCTAGTCAAGCTGAAGGGGATGGCCCCGCCGGTGCCTGGCTGGTCGAGACCGCAGGCTTCGTTGGTTGGCTTGAAGGTGATGGCATTTCCAGCTGGCTTGTCGATGGCATACCCTGCACAGGTGCTGTCCCACCTCCGCACAGGTTAATATCGCCAATTATCCTTGACGACAAGTCCAGCTGGGCCGTCCGAAGCTCTTCGGCCTTGTCTGGGTCTATCTCCTTCGGGTACCCAGCCTCCAAGCGTTTGAGATCGATCAGGGGGTAGTGAGCACGCACCATGCTTAGCACATGGGCGCCCGTGTACTCACCTGCCTCCTTCACGAAGTCTTGGAACCATCCCCATGCTTGCTTGCATCTCTCGACCAGTCCGAGCTGAGGCGTCCTTAGCTCTTCCTCTGTGAGCGCCGGGTCGATGAGGTCGAGGACGGGCACAATGCCAGTTGCCATTTCTTGGCACCGCTTGCTCCACGTGTCTCGCTCCTCGACGGCCTTAAGGCATTGTGCTTTCCAGTCATCACGCTCCTTGATCACGGCCTCAAGGTGCCTCTTGGCATTTACTTTCAAAACTGAAAATATTACAAGACATCAAACGTGATGACACGACAAGGCAATGTGGGCAGTTGAATGAGCAAGGCGGTCTGGAGTGCTTACTTTTCAGGTCGTCCTTCATTCTGTTAGTGTGGTCTTGGAGTTCCGACTGGCGGCGTTCTAATTTCTCGTTGTCCTCCTTCAGGCGACCACATTCTGCAAGCGCGCGGCTGTTCTCCCCCTGGAGGCGGGTCACTTCAGCTTCTAAACCTGCATTACAGCTATTACTGTCAGGAACAAAAAAAAAACACAAGTCCAGCACTTGCTATGATACGGTGAACACTTACATGTTTTCTCCTGCTCTTTGTTTTTGAGCTGGCCGACCAGGTTTTGGTTCTGTGCTTCTTGGTTTGTCCTCTCCTGGTCGGTGGCTTCAAGTTGGCGCCGTAGGCGTTCAACTTCAGCCGTCAGCTCCTTATTGGTCTTCATGACTACTTCTATCTGGTCGAAGCACCTTTTTCGGTACCTCGCAGTTTTCATCACGTCCTGCATACAGACAAGCTACGTCAGACAGCCTGACTACACAACAGGTTTAAGGACTAAAGCCAAATATACCTGGACTTCAGTCACCAGGCGTTTGGCTGCTCGCTCAACTCTTAAGGTTTCCTTGGCCTCTGGGATCTCCTCGTGCATGACCCATTCATCGTTCCGATAGCGCGACACATATACATGTTGTCGTCTATCTTGGGGACGGCCCAGGACTTCTTCCACTTCATCCTCTTCAGCCTCCTGTTCAGGAGGCGGCAGTGGTCCGGAGTTCGCAGACTCCACGACCACCAGGGCTTTCCTACGAGCCGTCGCGTCGGCACCCTTGTCCTGGGCAACTTCTGGCTGCTGCCCCTCGGCTAGATCCAGCTCCTGTGGTGCTGTGGTATCCTCCTCATCGGGGTTTGTGCTCGGAACACTTGTGTTCTGCTCGGGGACTGGCGTCTGGTCGTACGCCTGCCGAGGCCCAGGCAGAGTCCCTTCCATGGGCTCCTCCATGGCTTGTTTCTGTGCAGTTTGTCCCGCCGTTTTTGGAAAGGACGTCCCGCACCCAGCTAGCTGGTCGGGGCTTTCGGTGGACGCCGATCTAATACATTCAGAGACAAATTCATAAGACAATAGCATCCAATGCAAAATGACAAGCTTACATCCAAGTTATATATACTTATAGTTTTGACTTGCGGAAGGATGTGGCGAAGGAACGTCTCCTCGACCGCCCCTGCTCTGCTTGCTCGGCAGTTTCTACCGGGACTTGTTCAACCTCCGGTACGGGCGTCGGAGGATGATGCGGCATGTTCCCTTCGTCTGTGCTCTGTGTTGCCGTGGTCGGTGCTGTGACCACTGCTGGCACAGAGGAGCCACCCTGCTCCGACGGCCCCACCTGCCTTCTCCTCTTTCGGGGGATGAGCCGGAAGATGTCCGCATCCTCTGCTTCGTCGTCCGACTGGGAGATGATGGCTTGGCGTCGTTTGCTGGTAGCCGGACGCTTGCCGACGGCTCTGGTCGAGGCGTCTTCAACAGTCTCGAGTACCGCCCAGTGAACGCCGTCGGTCCTGGCGCTGGTCTGGGCGGTTGGTCCAGTAACTTGCGGCCACTCTACACCGGGGGGAGGCGACACAAACACTCCTGCCCGGTCACGGCCATTATACTGAGACGCAAAATGAAGGAAAAAACAGTTATTTTCTTGGTGCAACATGACTTTACAGTTAAAAGGAGGCGTCATTTACCTTTGGGGGAGGGCGAGCCAGCTTGAAGGCGTGTTCAATGGCGTTCAATGCAACATAGTTGGGATCGGCCAGGTTGAATAGCTCTCCAATCCTGGCCTTGATCTCCAGCTTGTCCAGCGGCTCCTTTCTGGTCCTCGTCGGATCAGCGCCTCCTTGGTACTCGAAGCCGGGGTGAATCCTTTTCTGGCACGGCTGAATTCTACGGCTGATGAAGTTGCCGACAACGCTCGGGCCGTCAAGCCTTCCCCACGGAATCAACCCGAGTAGTTCGGCGATCTGCTCCAAGTTGTCGGGCTTCTCCGACCAGCTGCTTTTCTTCTCTGGAATCAGTCCCACATCGCACAGAGTGATGGAGTTTGGCTCTTCACGGATGTAGAACCACTTCTTGTACCACTCGTCCAAAGAGGTGTTCCAGGGGCAGTGCAGGTATTGAGCCTTCATGCCGTCCCGAAGGTTCAGGTAGACGCCTCCGGCGATCTTCGAGCCACCGCTTCCCTTTTTCCGAAGGCAAAACAGGTGGCGAAAGAGGTCGAAATGGGGCTGGAAGCCACCATACGCCTCGCAGAGATGGATGAAGGTAGAGACAAGAAGAATCGAGTTGGGATGCAGATTGCAAATCCCAATCTCGTAGTACAAACAGAGCCCCTGAAGGAAAGGGTGCACTGGAATCCCAAAACCCCGTTTGAAAAAATCTTCAAAGATCACAATTTCACCTGGTTGTGGATCGGGGAAGCTTTCTCCTTCGGGTACACGCCATCCCGCAAGTGCCTTGTTGTGGAGCACTCCCATGGCGACGAGGTCCTCGATGGTTTGCTCGTTGCTCCGCGACTTCCACCATTCCTTCGCCATGACCCCGCTTTTCTTCTGGGCGTCTCTCTTCGCCATTTGTTCGTCCTTACTAAGTGGGTGGATGCGGGAGACCGAGGGGATTGGTGATGATCTTTGGGAAATAGGGTTTGGCAGGAGGAAGAAGAAGGTTGCGGCGGCGGATGACAATGGGGAATGGTGAGGGTAACTTACCAGACCTACATTATATAAAGCAAAAGGGCACCGTCGTTTCGTCCGCCCGAGAATATTGGGAGTCGTGCGCACGCGCCACGGACGGTTGTTCACACAACCCCGAAATCTGCGTCAATAAACGCGCTCCTTCGATAACAGTGTACGCGCCTCTTCGTTGATGGTGTAAGAGGGCCCACACTGACACACCTCAATACAGGTGTCAACCGACTGTTTGTCAGAAAACAATAAGAAGACAGAATGATGTACTATACCTATTTGTTTTTTTGACCAGACGTGTCAGACTGGACAGACTAGACTTGGCAGAGAGTAGAGAAAAATAAATACACCAAATAATAGTACAAGCAGCGCACGTGATCGTGGATTTGCCTTGACCACTACTGTGCTCGGGGACTGCCCAGACCATTACGGTGCTCGGGGACTGCCCAGACCACTACGGTGCTCGGGTACTGTCCAGACCACCTTTTTTGCTCGAAGGCTGCTCCGACCACGGTTGTGCCCGGGGACTGCTCCGACCATTACTATATTCAGGAACTGCTATGACCACCGCTGTGTTCGGAGACCCTCCCGACCACTTTTTGGAGTTTTGCTCTCTTCGGCTACATGTGATTTATACTCACATACAGTTGAAAGACATTTATTTGGACCTTGCTACAAGACTCATATTTCGCCTTCCAGCAAGCTCGGGGACTACATCGGTACGATGCACCTGCCGGTGTATTTTGTTTGGCCTGTACGGCAATTGGATTCTTAACTTCAGCAGAATTTCTTTTTTAGACCCTGGCACCACGTGCTTGAGTCACCTACTACCAGGCTCGGGGACTAAGTGGGCACACTTCACCTTGCGGTGAATGTGTTTGTGCTTTGAATGGTTATAAGGATTATTAATATGCTCGGGGACTGCCCCGACCACTGCTTGAATAGTGTTTTTTCCTTGGCTACATGTGATTTGTACTCACATACAGTTAAGAGACATTTCTTTAGACCTTGCTACAAGGCTCATACCTCGCCTTCCAGCAAGCTCGGGGACTACATCGGTACGATGCACCTGCCGGTGCATCTCGTATCGCCTGTACGACGATTGGGTTCTCAACTAAACTATGAATTCTTTTTAGACCCTGGCACCACGTGCCTACGTCACCTCCTACCAGGCTCGGGGACTAAGTGGGCACACTTCACCTTGCGGTGAATGTGTTTGTTTTTCGACCCCTACGCTTCTGATGTTCAAGAATGCTATGCTTCAAGACCACTTACATTTCTTTTCAGAAATACAAGTGGGCACACTTCTCAGGACAGAAATCTTTTCTTTTTATAAGAGCACCATACATTCTTCGGACAACCTACTTCTCCGGTGATGACGGTGGTCGGAGGCGTCAAGGTTCCAAGCCTCGCTTGTCGGAGAAGGTGAAAATGGCGTGTCGCAGCATAATACATGATGCTCGGGGACTAGCTGTGGGGGTATTAACCCCTATACCCTTACGGCTAAGCTTGGGCTGGCCCGGATCGATGGGTTCAGTCCACCCGAAAAACGACGTGCGGCTCGGTCCACCTGATCGGAGTCCCGCACAAGGAATCAAGACGGATTTGGCGACCAAGCAGGATCCTGGTCGATTAGAATAGGAATCCTTGTCCGGCCACATATGGCAATTGTAACTGACTAGGATTAGTTTCCAGATCTGTAACCCTGCCCCCCGGACTATATAAGGCGGGCAGGGGACCCCTCTAAAAAACATCTCTCATTGACATACAGCAATACAAATCAGACGCAGGACGTAGGTATTACGCCTTCTTGGCGGCCGAACCTGGATAAAACCTCGTGTCTGTCTTGCGTCACCGTCTTGTTTGGGACTTGCGCATCTGTCTGCCGATAATCTACTACCTTGGGCATACCCCTAGGTAGACTGCCGACCATATTTCGTCGACACCGGGCGGGATCTCTAGTTGTTGCTGCTATTGATTCAGGCATGGCCTATGTTTTGACCTGTTTGTGTCATTTAAGGACCGCTTCGTTGTTGGACCTTGGTTGAGATTGAACGTACCTTCACATAACGGCCGGATAACTCGTTCCGACTGTGAAACCGAATAGCTCGTTTGAAGTGAGTTATTGGACCGCTAGCATTGCTGGGAGGAGAGTATTGAAGGAAGGGGATAGGTCCAAAACCATGTTTGCTATGGGCTACAGGCTTTGGGCAATTCATGTGAGGATGCAGGATCATGAGTTTTGTGAAACGGTCCAAACTCACCGCTGAATAGAGTGAACGGTGACTCACACGAGTGTTGCTAGCTCGTGGTGGTTTGTGATACGGGCTTTACCCAGCTGGTGTAATCTATTCGAATCTCCGTCTCTCCTGGTTAGTGAGAAACTTGGTCACTGTTCAGTAGTCATAGTAAATACTTGGCATATGATGTTGACAATTATTGAATTATGATTGGTTACTATTCTCTATAAATGGGCATTATCCTTATTATTGGTTACTATTCTCTATAATCCAATTATATGGTGTAAGATAGTGCTAATGTAGTCCTAAATAGCTCAAAACTAAATCTTGCAGCTAAAATTTGAAAGTAAGGATTACTTAGTAAGCTCTTTTGCAAAGTATTGCTATCCAACTCACACCATCATATATATAGCCTTACATATCCTTGGAGTCTTTTATTTTGTTCTCTGTCGAGTAAGTCTTGCTGAGTACAATTGAGTACTCAGGGTTTTATTCCCTCTGTTGTAGGTGACACTTTGTATGAAGGTTATTGTACCACTTGCTTTAGTATCACGATGGACACCGATGAATAAAGGCCAATGGGCATGGCCGTGTTCTATACTACTTTACTTTGCTTTTGTTGGAGGTGTTTGATAAACTGGCAATGTATCTAGACTTATGACAATAATGTAGTTTCAAAATTATGTTGCTCTCTTGTATCATGTTTGAATTTGGTATTGTAATAAGTATTGTGAACTCAGTTGTATCTTAAACTTCTGTTGTGAACTCTATGTATTATGATGCATGTTGTTTCCCTTAATCATGTATGATCTTAGTTGTGAAGTTGATTTATTGAGGCCCTCTGTGGTACTAAACGGACTACTGGGTTTATATGAGTGACGGTATACATGTGTCAATGTGTTTAACGGGGACCATCATACCTAATCTTGTATGAATTGGGTGGTTCTGTCACATAGGTCTCCCAACCTAAGTCTAGTTCTTCCATCCCATGATGGTCATCAGAGTGCTCTGGATAATACTGATGCTCTAGACAATGATGATGTGTTCCATGGCACGGTTGCATCTCCATCTCGTCTAAGGTGGTCTCCTCCTCCGCCTCCCACGTTGTAGAGCCATAAGAGCCCCCTGGTGAAGAAGAAAGTCAGTCATCGTAAAACAAAACCCCCTCCGGAGAAGCTGCCTTACGAGAAGTCTAAAGAGGAATAAAAAATGATGGCACAAAAAGATTTGGAAAACTGGCAGCAAAGTTTAGCAGAATCAAAAGCAAAGAGGATGGAACTTATGAAAAACCCACCAAAACAGCATTACATAGCTCGACAAGAACTAAGTAAAAAAGTCATTGAAGTGGAGAAAAAGTAGTGTGAGGCACATAAGCCCTCGCCATTATTGGACTATGATCGCTCTCTCGACAAGTCATATAAGGCGTCGCTAAAAGCGAATAGAGCATGAAAAGATGTTGCACAGCTCGGGTAGCAATCTAAGCAATCTATCGACCCACTAGTTGTTGAGGATGATTGTACGGTCCAAATGATAGGGAGGCACTCCAAGGCTTCATGGACACAAGTCTCACACCTCAACAACTCATTGGGGGAGGATCGATACCAATAGCCAACTTTGATATTTACCAGACCTATGTGTATGGCAGGAGTCTTATCAACCCTAAGTCCTATTCATCACTGGGTACGCAAATGTTCTTGTTAAACAAGTGGTACTTAAATGCATGTGCAAAGGAAGAGGCATGGCTTCTTGTCAGAGTTAGACCAGAGCATTACTTCTTAGGCTATGACATTCTAGAGTTCAATGAATTACACCAACTATTAAACTGGGACGCTCTCGACAAATCTCTCCTCAACTGCTGGTGTCTCTAAGTGATTCTTTCTATAATTGAAGTAACTTGCATGTTAGTTCATTGTCTATATATAGTTATCCTCACACTATATATATGCAGATATAAGATGCTAAAACTAAAGAAAAAAGGGATGACTGATGTTGGTTTCTTCGATCCGAATCGCACATTTAAGGACACGGTTACTCCATATGATAGATGGCGACCTCAAGTAGAGAATAATCTATTTACGCTCTTAGATAAGCAACATGACAAGACACTGATACTCTTCCCTTACAACTTCAAGTGAGTGTTATATCTTGTGCACATTTTATTTTGCTTAGTCCATGTTGACTTTAGTTAATGAGTTATGCCTACGTATAAACATGTAGCTTTCACTGGATACTGCTGGTCATCGATATGCCCAGGAGTCTTGTAAAAATCTTTGACTCGGTGACAAAACCTCAAGAAGATTACCAAGAAATGATAGATATTCTCTAGTGGTAATTTCGGTCTCGTACACTGTATACTCTCTTATGCCATTTTATTGATATAACTCCATTTATTTATTTTGTTGGGCAGTGCTTGGGCTACGTTCGCCTAGAAACACCATTATGGTAATTGGAAAGTGCCTTTGGATGTAGTCCAATACCTAGTAGTACTAGCTAGGTCACCGTATCTTTATTTAGTTCAATTCATTATCACCATGCTTCATTAGGTTGATAATGAATCTTTTTCTCATAAAGTGGTGTCTGCAGCAAGGATTGAGACACAACTTATGTGGATACTGCGTTTGCGAGTTCCTCATGTAGTACTCAATGAGAACAAGTGAAGAGATCCTCGAAGTACGTAAAAATATACACAATTTATTTATTACCATTGTGTTGATATATATAATCATATATATCCATACTTTTCCTTTCATTTGAATTGAAGCTTAAATAGAGGAAGGAAAAGGTCCTGCGAGCTGACCAGATCAAAGCAATTGAAGAGGCATTGTTTGGATATCTTATGGATGAGGTCATAGATCCCAAAGGCGCATACTACTATAATAGAAAAGAAATATTGCCTAGTAGCCATACAACTGAAGATTAAGGTTGCATGAAATCACAAGGACTTGAGTACAAACTTTTGTGACTTTATTATATACATATTCCATGCATGTACAACCTCTTGAAATATTTGTATATATATATAGTTTCATGCATATTAGTGTGTTATTAGCAGTGTAGAATTCATATACGAATAGCTAATTGAAACAAAAAAGAATTGAATTGAAAAGAAACCATAAAATGAAAAGGAAAGAAATAGAAAAAAGAACCATTTAGTACCGGTTAGAAACACCAACCGGGACTAAACGTGTCAGCCCTGCGGCAAGGTCTGTGGGACCATTTAGTCCCGGTCGGTAATAGCAACCAGGACTCACTAGTAGAGAAACGACCTTTGATCCAGCTCAAAATTTGGATTTAGTCTCGGTATTATTTGTGCCCGGGACTAGAGAGACCTTTAGTCCCGGTTTGTTGCTCCAACCGAGACTAAATTTCCCTGCCCAACGGCTACGCTAGGCTTTTGCTAGAGGGGACCTTTAGTCCCGGTTGGATCTATCAACCAGGACTAAAGGTTAACTTTTACTCCCGGTTGGTCCCTCCAACTGGGAGTAAAAGTCTACTCCCGGCTGGAGGCTCTGTCCGGGACTAGGAAGGGACCTTTAGTCCTAGTTTCTATCTACAACTGGGACTAAAGGTCCCCTCCTATATACCCCTTGTTCCTCCCCGAGCCCGAGCCACTTCGAGCTCAGTGTTCTTGCTTCATCGCCAGCCTCTCTTCTTCCTCATCACCGGTGTATCACAAGATTTCTTCCATTCCTCCCTCAATTCTTTGGTTCAAAGGTTACCAACTTTATACTCTCATGTTTCATCAGTAGCTTATTTCATTTTGTGGACTAGATATATGTGGTTTTTTATGGTAGATTTTTTTACTTGTAAGCCATTTAAGCTCAAAATCACTTTAAAGTTTGCGTATTTGGATGAAGGAAGGTTAAAGTAGTTATTCAAAACTAGTATTGAGCTTTCATTTCTAGCATGCATAGCACACTTCATGCTTTAGAGATATAGAGGATTTTAGAGTTTTTTAATTTTATTTGTTTATAAAATGAGAAATTTATATTATATTAAAAATGAGTATAGAGAGTAGATGGCAACTATTTCTGGGTCCTCGGCCTCTCATCGGGTTACAAAGCGACTGAGGTCGGACCTTCCTCTCATTGCATGCGGCAAGTGTGAGGAGAAGATTGTGATGGAGTACCGGGTGAGGAAGGAGTGTCCCAACAAGGGCCGTATCTTGTACAAGTGTCTGGATCACAATGTGAGTTATTTTGTCGCATTTGAGGATTATGGTTAATTTATACTTATTTTCGTGATGATTGTAATTAAAGTTCTAATTTTTTGTTTTAATTTTAGTGGGATGGCACTGGATGTTCAAGCTGATACTGGGAGGAAGAGTATGTTGAACACGTGCAAAACTCTCTTGCACAGGCGGCTACGGCGGCTAATGAGGTAGTGATCCTGCAGAAGAAGCCCATAGATGTTGAATAAACGCATGATCTATCTGTTTTAGTTGGGATTGGTAGCGAAATCCTTATGCTACTGAAGTGCATTTTAGCTTTAGTTTTTTTAGTGGTAGTTGGGATTGTCTACATTGTAGCGAGACTTTCATAAATTAATACCTTGTGTGGTGGCATGCATGTCGTATAATTAACTAATTATGTTCTAGATTTTAATATGATATGTATGTCACGTAATGTAGATGAGCCAGCTTTGGATGTACAATGCTGATCGCCGCTCCCAAGAGTTCATTGAGGGCATGCATTCTTTCTTACGTGTGGCCGAGGCAAACAAACGCAATGGTTTCATATGCTGCCCATGTGCCATATGTAAGAATTTGAAGGAATATGCTAGCTCAAGGAGTCTTCATTCACACTTGTTGAAGTCGGGTTTCATGCCAAACTATATTTGTTGGACGAAGCACGGAGAAACTGGGGTTGTAATGGAAGAAGGTAAAGAAGAACAATGGGACAATGATGACATTATTGCTGAATATGGTTCCTTCAATGATACTACAATGGGGGAAGCAAAAGAAGAGGTAGTGGCAGAAGATGAGCCCGCTGATGATCTTGGTCAGACCATTCGTGACGCACAAAGAGAATGCGAAAGTGAAAAGGAGAAGATCAAGTTCGAGCGCATGCTAGAGGATCACAAGAAATTGCTATACCTGACTTGTGATGTGGGACAGAAAAAGTTGGGTACCACACTGGAATTGCTACAATGGAAGGCAAAGAATGGTGTATCTGACAAGGGATTTGGGGAGTTACTGAAAATCTAAAAGAAGATGTGTCGGTGTTTCGTACAAGCACCGGCAAGTAAATTTATAGTAATGCGCGTTAGGCTCGGATGGTGCACTAAAGGACACAGGATTTATACTAGTTCGGGTGGAATGTCCCTACGTCCAGTTTGTTGCTACTTGTGTTATTAGCACCGTGAACGGTCTGTAGTAAGGGATACAAACTGCCAAGAGAGGGACTGGTCCCAAGTCTCTGATGGAAGGATTGAAAGGTGGTCAGGAGCTTCGTAGCTACTTGAATGTGTGTATGAGTGCGTTCTATTATTCGATCCTCTTTTTTTCGTCCCCTTGATGGAGGAAGCGCATCCCCTTTTATAGATGAAGGGGATGCCTTTACAAGGGTGAGGGTTCTAGGATGCGTACTCTACTTAGTCTTGTGGCTCACGTCTACCTGGCCAGGTCCTCAATTCTGATGAGTGCGAAGGAAGATAAGTGCTTACCATATTGTCGATGTCTCTGTAGGATGTCAGGTTAGTCACAGAATGCTGCCTTGCACAGGGTATGGGCTGTAGTACAGTGGTTTTGACTTATGAGCCTCCCCCCAGCCTTGCTCTGCATGCCTTCTGGTTCCCATGATTCCTTGTTGGGAGAATTCGGGGTCGGGGTCCGGTGTAGCACCGTGGCCAAGGCCTTCTGACTGGGAGGACCTGAGGGGTCGGGAAGAGGGCGCCGCTCCCTCGGGTCCACAGCATGGTGACGGAATATCCGTTGTTCGTGGAGATAGCAAATCCATTCTTGGAGCGTAGCGGTTGTCATATATCTTTGTTGGGTTCCGTGTCCTAGAGCTGAAGGCGGCGCCTACAACTCTACAGGGTGAGGTGCACGCACCTGTAATACCTTTTGGGCTCTGCGGCGCCCGAAAGGGTCTAAAGCATCAGTCCTGTCGTTCCCTAGTAGTCTTTTTCCTACCAGGGCGCAGGGTATGGTCGTTGGAGTCATGGTTGACCCGAACATCTTGTCTCGTCCGGTACCCATCATTATGAGGGATAGATATCGATCAGGGCGAGGCTCATTCTGGGCCGTCGGGTGAGACGGAGACCAATCCCTATCTCTTGGGCGAGACTAAACCTATCCCTCCGGGATCGGGCGAGGCGGAATCCATCCCTTAGCCTTCGGGCGAGACCGAGCCCGCCCTATAGGCGTTGGGCGAGACGGAGA
>NW_027097436.1:0-51787 GCF_019320115.1 Miscanthus floridulus
TTAGCCTTGAGCCTTTGGGCGAGGTAGGGTTATCCCACAAAGGCGTCGGGTGAGGCTGACCCTGCCCCTCCGGGATCGGGCGAGACGGAATTCATCCCTCAGCCCTCGGGCGAGACCGAGCCCGCCCTCAAGGCGTCAGGCGAGATGGAGTTTATCCCTCAGCCCTCGGGCGAGACCGAGCCCGTCCCAAAGGTGTCGGGCGAGGTGGAACCGAACTCCTGTCACTCGAACAAGGGATGACATGGCGCCCTTATGCGTCCAGAAGTTTTTCACGTTCGGTGGTTATCGGTTCCACCTTCTGGGATACCCTACAATTGGTCCCCGACAGTAGCCCCCGAGACTCTAGGTGATTCGAGTAGAACTGCCTGGAGGGTGTTTTTTATTTCGTCGAAGCTAATTTGCCGGTGGGTGCGCGCGAGCGCACCCGATGGGTGTAGCCCCCGAGCCCCCGGGTGACTCAAGTAGAGTCGCCCGGGGGGTTGTATCGGCCCCTTCGCGGGTAAGGCTGAAGGACTTAGTTTTTTATCAACTAGACGTTTTTTCGAGTGGGTCGTGGCGTTCTGTTTGCTGGGAACTGATTTAGGGCTGTCCTAACTGGTGCTTCTACCCTTGATGGCAGATCGTTCGTGGATTCCTTCTTAGTTGGGCCGGCCGGCGAGTTTCTGGGCCCTAGGTGGGCCAAAGAGAAAAGAACAGGCCTTTGTGGCTTGTGTTTCCCCGGTGGGTAGAGAGTCCGGATTTGCTTGGGGAAGGCGAACCGTCCGCCGAGATTTTTGGGTGAGAGGATAGGGACTGCGGGCGCGTGTCTTGCGATGTGACACGGTGGCGCGCGTGGCAGGCCCGGAGATCAAGGTGGACGGTTGCCCTTCTTGCGTCCGTCGCCCCCTATAAAACCATGGAGTTCACCCCCAGGGTTCCGTATTTCGCTCCCCTTCCTTTATGTTCTGAAACATCTGCCGCTAATCTTTCCAGCTGCTCACGCCCGCATCGCCACCGTCGACCGACCTGCGTTCGTGTTCCAGCCGCTGTCAAGCTCGCGCCTGCCCTTCCCTCCTACTGCTTTAATGGAGTTGTGGGGCAGATCAAGCATCACCTCCCGACGTCTGGAGGGCCTCGTCCACCATGGCCTTCTCCGTCCATTGTCCGCCGTCCAGGAGTGGTTGCTTCCTGGCGACGAGGGTGAGCCTGTGCCGCCTGAAGGGTATGTCGTCTCTTTTGCCATCTTCCATGAGCAGGGATTCGGGGTACCCATGCATAGATTCCTTTGGGGGCTATTAGATTACTATGAGGTAGAGCTGCAGCATCTAACTCCCAATGGGATTCAGCATATGGCAGCGTTTGTTGCCCTGTGCGAGGGTTTCCTGGGGATCGACCCCCATTTTGATCTGTGGCGGTATTTCTTTAGCATTAGTCTGTCGAAGAGAAAGATTGGGGGGAAAGAAGTAAACGCGCTGATGGGGTGTGCCAGCATTCATCTACGCCATACCCGGTCGAAGGGTTACCCATACATGCGTCTGGCGACATCCAACAAGGGATGGCATTCACAGTGGTTTTATGTTAGGGATGACGTGAGTGCCACCCTACCGAAGTACACCGGACGTCTTATTGTGGATGCCCCGGAGTCGTGGGGCTGGGGCGTCCAGTCTAAAGACAAGAAACACATCTCCGACCTTCTCTCCGCCCTCCATGCCCTGAAGGGTCGGGGTGTAAAGGGGACGGGGATTATTGGCGCCTACCATGCGAGGAGGGTGGCGCCACTGATGGCGCGTGTGCTTCCCCTGCATCGGATGATGCCCGGGATATCGTTCGAGGGGACGGTGCTCGTTGATGAGGCGCTCCCTTATTTGGAAGTGGCACAGCGTGTCAAGGAGGCGACGGAGCCGACGAAGGATTCCGCTGGCATGGTCCTCGACATCGTGTATCCGGTGCCCAGGCATCCTCCAATGTGGCCGGAGCCTAGGTTCTTCGAATTCGTAAGCCCTCTTCTCCCGCACTCTTTTCTTTCTCCTGAATCTCCCTTTTTTAATACTTGCTTTTGTGATGTTGGGGCTAGCCGAGGGGGGCTTGTCTACAAGGATAGTCTGGCTCCGCTGCCGAAGGACAGGGTTGTGGCGGCGGCGAATCGACTCGCGGCCGAGCGGGACAAGAAAGCAAAGGAGGAGATGAAGAAGGCAAAACGACTGAAGCAGGAGGCACGGGATCGGGGAGAGGACGTGAGCAGTGAGGATGACGACGATGATGATGATGACGACGACGACGACGAGGTAGCCGTCAACGTAGATTGGGGCGTCCTGGAGGATGAGGAAACGCTGACAAGTGGCCACCCACCCGTGCAGGGGCCCTTCGCTTTTCACGCAGAGGGAAGTGAATCGATGAGGTCAGTGGAGGCCGGCGAGTCCGCCGCTTCGCATGGCATGCCGGCCGAGGATCGGTGGATGGGGGACGCCGAGCTTGCTGCCGCTGACCCTGAGGCAATCGTGGAGGAGGGTGGCACCAGAGCCGCTCCCGGCTCTGATGCCGCGCCCTACGAGGTGATGGAGGGGAGCAGCTCAGGTGCTGCGCCCCGCGAGACAATGGAGGGGGACGGCTTCGGTGCCACGCCCGACGAGATGATGGAGGGGAGCGACTCCGGTGCCACGCCCGATGAGATGAACCCCCTGCCCCGAAGCAGGGGGCAGGCATGAAACGGTCCCATCCGGATGAGTCAGGGCAGGGATCTGGGGATCCATCCCCAAAATGCTTCCACCGGCCGAGGACGTCAACGTAAGCTCTTGATTCCTCTATTTTCATCCTTTTTCCATTTTTATTTTGACTTAACGGTTATTACCTTTGTGTAGGTTCTTGCGGACGGGTCACCCCCTGGGGCTGGCGCCCAAGAAGAGTCTCGCCCTTCAAGCGGGATAGACAGCGTCGCCTGGAGTCACCCCTGTTTCGGGCAGGAGTGGTGCCGATGTTGGGGCCGCGTTGGCCGAACCGACGGCATCCATGGTGGCTCCCACGCCCGCAGAGGTTACTGAGCGAGCGGTTTCTTCCATGGCGGGCGTGGAACAGCTGGCCGAGGATCGCATACCACCGGTGAAGGTGATCGTGACTGCGCCAAGCCAGGATCAGCCGGGCGCGGTCGTGGTGGCACCCGAGGGCGTGGTGCAATCCGCGTCGCCAGGCGCCCATGTGGATCCGCCCGTGGCGCCCGAAGCGGTCCAGACGGAGGAGGGTCCAGCCAGAGGGTCCTCGAGTGTGGCGGTGGTGCCGCACAGGGTTAGGAGGGAGCCGCCACCGGCCCCTTTGTCAAGAGGAAGCCGCTCCCTTGCACGGGGGGAGCCGCCGCTCCAGTGGATGGCTGCTCAGGACCCGACGTCAGCTCTTTAGTCGCTCGATGATCATTCTGAGAGCATGGAGCGGGAGGGTCTTGACATCGGGATCTTGACCATGCTGAACGCCCTAGACCAGGCTAGAGGAGCCCTCCGTGAGATCGTTATCCCTACCACTCAGGTATTTTCTGGACTTTCTTCTTTCTTCGTGTGTTTCTGTGTTCTTGCATTTCTGATATCAGTCTTCTTCCTCCTCAGATTCTTGTTGCTCGTAGCCGGAATAAATCCCAATTCCTCCGCGAACAGAAGGTGGAGTGGGATCGCCTATCCGAGGAGGCCCGGTTGCGAGCAGACATGGCCGCCTAGCTTGCTACTGTCCAGGAGCGGGAGGCCCAGGCGCGTCAGGATGCGGAGGAGGCACACGGGATGTTCGAGGACCTGTCGGTGAGGTCTAAGCTGGATGGAGAGGAGATTGCCAGACTCCAAAAAGAGCGAGACGAGCTGCTGCAGAGGAATGCCGCGGCCAATGAGAAGGCCGGCAAAGTCCTGAAGGAGCTGGAGATGGAGCGGGACCTCCGGCGGAAGGCCGAGAGTAGGGCCATAGCCCTCCAGCAGAAGGTGGACGAGGATGTCGAGGTGGTCCGCTCTCTCCGGGCGGAGCTTGGTGACGCGGTGGAAGGAAGGTTGAGTGCTGAGAACGTCGCCACCAAGCTGGAGAAAGAGGCTGCCTATACGCGAAGGGCCCTTCAGGTTGAGAGCAATGAGCACGATCTTCTACAAGCTGTGGTCGGGGTGGTCCTTAATGCCCTGAATGTGACAGAGCCAGTGGAGACTAGCCCGCTCGCGGCTCGTGTCGGAGGTATCACAGCTCGGGTGGGCCAACTTGAGGAGAGTGCCTTTCACGCCGGGATTACCCAGGCCTTCACCGTCGCCCATGCCCATTATGAGAAGGAAATAAACCTGAAGGTGATGAGCGAAGGCTTTCCGTCCACCTATGAGGATGAAGAGCTGGAGGAAATGGAGAAGATGGTCACTCCCCTTGCGAAGAACCTGGCAGATAGTCTGAAAGAAATGGTTCTCCCTCCACGGGAGTAATTAATCGAACAATTTTGAGAACAGCTTATATGTAATATGTGGACAAGTGTTGGTACTTTTCGAGTATGGACGCCTTTCGTGCTTTTGCGTCTTAATTTCGTTTTGTTTGATTTTTTGCGATTTGATTTTTTACGGTCTTACCAATATGTTCCCC
Organism: Miscanthus floridulus; assembly: GCF_019320115.1. Lineage (NCBI taxonomy): Eukaryota > Viridiplantae > Streptophyta > Magnoliopsida > Poales > Poaceae > Miscanthus > Miscanthus floridulus. Next base: position 4,561 of record NW_027097436.1, read on the forward strand.
TGAATTATGCCGCTGATTATAATGCGAGGAGATTGTTCCGAAGGGAGGAAAGGAGGTGGCCGTACCTTAACAGCCCCCGAGTAAGGTCCGACCCCTGCACCTGCTGGGGTCGGGTGTTACTGGAGACCGGAATCATGGTTTTGGTGACAATGGATGTCATCGCAACAATCCCCGCCCTGTCTTCCAACAGAAATCCCAACTAGGGACTCTATGGGCTCGGCAAGGTGGGGCCTTTGAACCTGTGTCCCTGCATTGTTTGGCCCGAGCCCCCGAGCCTTGTTAGGGTCTGATAGGGGTCGGCCGTTTTTTGCGTGTTACCCCGTCCTCGGTTTTCACAATCGGAGGGGCTGAGTGAACGACACTTGCCTCAATGGCTTGAGTACCGCGCTCAACGAGCTCGCTAACGGGTACGTTCGTGCAGAATCCAGGTCCATCATTTGCTGATGGGGTCGGCAGAGCCCTCTGGTGGCACTCCACAACTTCTTAACCCACCTCCCGGCAGATGCCTGAGTTGTTCGATAAGCTCAGGGGGCCCGATGGCCTCTCCTCGATGGAGATTCTATGGGTTTGGCTCGAGGTTAGAATCGAACGAGAGAAGGTCAAGACGTCCCGGTTCGCTTCTGAGCGGGGTCGGGCAGGGCCGCTGGGGCTCGTCTCGGTTATCTCTCCCTGGCTCTGTTCGGCATGAGGCGGCCTCGAGCCCTTCGCGGGCCGACCTTCGAACCTCAGCCTGTGGTTGCCTCTATCGAATGAGGCGACAGCCGTTTCGTGGTGCGACACGAATCGTTGGGATGCAATTTTTTGCATATGAAATGTTTTGAATGCAAGATTTAATTGAAAATAAAGGCGGGGTTGGTAACGTTACCTTGGTGATATGAGTGGCGGAAAAGCTCCTACCAGATGGGTTCGGGCCCTGACGTTTGTGACGAGGTTGGAAAAACCTGCGTAAGAATTGCCATTCTTTGTTTTTGTGTCTCGGTGACGATCCGAGCTGTTTGATTAACTTGGGCAGCCTGACAGCTTCTCCTTTGGGGGAGATTCTATAGGCAGACCCCTCCGATCCCTTCTTTGAGAAGGCAGACGTCGAAACTAGAGACGCGAGGGGCGTTGAGTAGGATTTTTCTGGTGAACAGAAACACCGTAGCTATCAGGGCGTAGGTTTTGCTAGTTCGTCCAGTTTTACTCAAAGCTTTGTGCCTGTATGTCGCGCCCTTAGTTTCAAGCGTACGGAGGGGTCGGGTGAAGAGGATGTCTAGACTGGTAGTCATCCTCGGTAGCCCCCGACTGATGTTCGCGTCCCTGCTATTTGACGGGGTCGGAATCTTGCGAACGAATTTTAGCGCATAAAGTGAGAAAGCTGAGAGGCTTATCTTTCTTTGGTCGTTCATTCGTCGTGTCTTCTGGGCCGAATGGCTGACCCAGGAGATCTGAAAGGTCCCGTCGTCGGGTCGTCCGTGGTCCTGCATGGGGAGGCGAAAAGTTGTCTCCCTATGTGGGTGCCTTAATCGCCGCGTCCGAAGCGGGTTAGTGGCGGGCCATACCCAGGCAGTGTTCAGTTTGACCAAAGAGGAACACCTCGTAGACCAGGGTTCGTCCCATCACTTCTAGCGCGCCCCCTCAGATATCAATCAGCATTGATTGCGTATTAAAAAAGGGGAAGGGAGAGGGTTTTTCGTCCGACCTTTCACCTTTCCTTAGTTACAACGCCTCCTCTTTAAATAGGGAGGGGGAGAGGAGTTCTCATCCCACCTCCCCTTCTGCCTCCGAGCCGCTATCTCTCCTTCTTCTTCCTTTCCGCTGAACGCGTCCGTGTGTCGCGGCAGTTCCTGAGTGAGGAAGAGTAATGCCAGAGAGAGATAGAGAACTTACAAACTTGCTCGTGAGTCTGGTGCGTGATGTCGAGCCAGAGGTTATCCAACATAGATGAGATGGTGCGCGCGGCCCTTGCTAAGGAGTCGCTGCTGCTGAAGGAAAGGAGGCATCGGTGGGCGTCGTACGTCGTTGACTGCGTCATCGTTCGCTGTGCTCCTCCCTTGGTGGGAGGTGTTTCCTGCCCATACGCCGTTGTTAGGGTTATGGCTGGGGATGATGGCATAGTCCCCAGACGTCATGGCGGTGGCGTCGCTGCCGGGGTCGCGGCTGACGACGATGGCGTAGTCCCCGGACGCTCCGGCAGAGGCGTCATAGATGGTGGCACCTTCGAGGATCTAGCGAAGATGTCGCCAATGGAGAGCGTGGCACGGCGACCGCAGTAGACGAGCTGGCCCGTGTACACGCCCCAGACGTCACCGATGGAGAGCGTGGCGCGGCGACCGCAGTAGCACTTGTGGTAGAGCTGAGCCGAGACTGTAATGAAATAACGTTGTGGGGAAGCCCTCGAGTAAACAGTCCTCTAAGTATATTGTTCCTTTTTGTAATGACATCGCTTTGTAAGTGGTGAATTTGTGCAAAAAATGAACAAAATTACATCCTTTGCTTATGGCAAGTCATTTTAGCGCTTTCCAACTCTTCTCATGGTCTAAGTCATAGGAAGCTAGGAACGTGGGCGAACTAATTTTGATTGAACTGGTGAGCAAAGAGGTTGCAGCCGCTGGGGCGTGGGTGTCTCGCAGTCCTACCAGTTGTATTCAGAATTGGTTCCCAAGATCTTAGCCCTCGAGACTCGTTTACGAGGCGAATGGAAAACTTAGAGAATGTTTGTAAGTATAACACAGGGATTTTTTACAAGCGTAATACTTGTATTACACATGACATATGTTACGATCACATGCTAGCCCCCGAGTGAGGTCTGACCCCTCATGATTTGTAGGGGTCGGAAGTCACTAAGGATCGGGGTTCTGTTAAGACAAAAACTGATAAGGAAAAGTGTAAGCTTATTTTAAGGATAGAAACGACGTAGCTGCTCAATGTTCTAGGCATTGGTGAAGACCTCGCCTTTGATGGTTTTCAACCGGTAGGCGCCTGGGCAAAGTATTTCCACAATGATGTAGGGCCCTTCCCAGGGCGGGGAGAGTTTGTGGCGATCCTTGTTGCTCTGCACAAGACGGAGGATGAGGTCTCTGACGTTGAAGGCTTGACCCCACACCCGTCAGCTGTGGTACCGCCATAACGCTTGCTGGTACTTAGCTGAACGGAGGAGGGCGATGTCGTGGGCCTCATCCAGCTGGTCCATGGCGTCTTGGTGAGATGCCTCGGCTCCCTGTTCGTCATATGCTCTGATTCTTGGTGCTCCATAGTCGAGGTCCGTCGGGAGAACGGCCTCGGAACCGTAGATCATGAAGAAGGGTGTGGCCGGTGGCCCGGCTAGGAGTCGTTCTTAGGCTCCAGAGCACAGCCAGGAGCTCAGTGAGCTAACGCGCGCCGAACTTGTTCAACCGGTTGAAAATTCTGGGTTTGAGGCCTTGAAGAAGCATGCCGTTTGCGTGCTCGACATGTCCGTTCGTCTGGGGGTGCGCGACGGCTGCCCAATCGATTTGGATGTGTTGTTCATCACAGAAACGAACGAATTTCCTACCAGTGAACTGCGTGCCGTTGTCTGTGATGATGGAGTTCGGTATTCCAAAGCGATGGATGATGTCGAGAAAGAACAGCACAGCTTGCTCGGATTTGATTGTGGATATTGGCCGAGCTTCAATCCATTTTGTGAACTTGTCTATGGTGACAAGCAGGTGGGTAAAGCCCCCGGGCTCCTTTTTAAGTGGCCCAACCAAGTCAAGCCCCCAGACCACGAAGGGCCACGTGATGGGGATCATTTGGAGAGCCTGGGCCAGGAGGTGTGTTTGCCTAGCGTAGTATTGGCACCCTTCGTAGGTGCGTACAATTTGCTCGGCATCGGCTACTGCGGTGGGCCAATAGAAACCCTGTCCGAATGCCTTCCCAACCAAGGTTCTTGGTGCAGCATGGTGACTGCATGCTCCACCGTGGATGTCGCTCAGTAGGAGTTTTCCCTGTTCACCAGGGATACAAAGTTGCAGAATTCCGATGTGACTTCGTTTGTAGAGTTCGCCCTCTACAAGAACAAAGGATTTGGCGCGTCGCGTGAGCCGTCGGGCTTCTGTCTTGTCGATTGGTTGTACGTCGTGGAGGAGATAGTCGAGGTAAAACGTTCTCTAGTCATTGGGAGGATCGGACTCCATTGCTGGGTCTTCTTCAAGCTCCATGACCTCGGGGTTGGGAGGAACAGTTGGCGGATCGGCCTTGGGGTCGGACTAGAAGGGCCACCGTCGGCTTGTTCCGACCCCGCGTAGCATACTGAGGGTTTGTGTTGGTCACTGGCGAAGATGCCTGTTGGAACTGGCTCTCGGCTGGATGCTGCTTTTGCGAGTGTGTCGGCCGCTTCGTTGAGGCGCCTGGGGATATGATTGAGTTCGAGGCCGTCAAATTTGTCCTCCAGGCGTCGGACCTCTTGACAGTACACCTCCATCTTGGTATCGTGGCAGCCTGATTCTTTCATGACCTGGTTGACGATCAGCTGAGAGTCGCCCCTAACGTCGAGGCGTCGGATGCCCAGCTCGATGGCGATTCATAGGCTGTTGATGAGCACTTCGTATTCTGCAGTATTGTTTGATGAGGGAAAATGAAGCCGAACCATGTACCTCATGTGCACCCCGAGGGGGGATACAAAGACTAGTCCTGCTCCGGTGCCCTTCTTCATCAGTGATCCGTCGAAGTACATTATCTAGTACTCTTGATCGACGGCTGCTGGTGGCATCTGGACCTCGGTCCACTCCGTAATGAAGTCAGCTAGTGCCTGAGATTTGATCGCCGTTCGGGGGACATAAGAAATGCCCTGATCCATCAGCTCAAGTGCCCACTTTGCGGTTCTTCCCGTAGCATCATGGCTACGAACGACCTCGCTGAGGGGGAACGATGTCACTACTATCACGGGGTGTGACTTGAAGTAGTGGCGTAGCTTCCTTTTGGTGATGAGGACGGTGTAGAGGAGTTTCTGGATCTGGGAGTAGCGGGTTTTGGAGTCGGATAACACCTCGCTGATGAAATATACAGGGCACTGCACCTTGAAGGCGTGCCCCTCTTCCTCTCGCTCTACTATTAAGGTGGAGCTAACCACTTGGGTGGTGGCCGATATATATAGTAGGAGAGATTCTCCATCGCATGGAGGAACTAGGACCGGTGGCCAAGTTAAAAATCGTTTAACCATGTCAAGTGCCTCCTGAGCCTCGGCTGTCCACTCGAAGCGGTCAGTTTTCTTCAGGAGTCGATAAAGGGGGAGTCCTCGTTCGCCGAGGCGTGAAATGAATCGGCTAAGGGCGGCAAGGCACCTGGTGATCCGCTGAACCCCCTTTATGTTTTGGATCGGGCCCATCCTCGTGATGGCTGATATCTTCTCTGGGTTGGCTTCGATGCCATGCTTGGAGATGATGAAGCCGAGCAGCATGCCCCATGGGACCCCGAAAACACATTTTTCGGGATTGAGCTTGATGCCGTTCGCCTGGAGTTTCGCAAAGGTGCGTTCAAGATCAGCGACAAGGTGGTGAGCCCGCTTGGATTTGACTACGATGTCATCGACATAGGCCTCAACGGTTCGCCCGATGAGGTCTCCGAAGCAACTAAGCATACAGCGCTGGTACGTTGCCCCAGCATTCTTCAGACCAAACGGCATTGAAACGTAGCAAAATGATCCGAAGGGCGTGATAAAAGATGTCGCGAGCTGGTCGGATTCTTTCATCGCGATTTGATGGTAGCCTGAGTATGCGTCCAGGAAATAGAGGGTTTCGCACCCCGAGGTGGAATTGACTATTTGGTCTATTCGTGGCAAAGGAAATGGATCCTTTGGACACGCTTTGTTGAGGCCAGTATAATCAACACACATTCTCCATTTCCCGCTCTTTTTCTGGACAAGAACAGGATTTGCTAACCACTCTGGGTGGTATACTTCCTTAATGAATCCTGCGGCCAGTAGTTTGGCTATCTCCTCGCCAATGGCCCTGTGTTTCTCCTCGTCAAAGCGGCGCAGGCGTTGTTTCACCGGCTTGGAGCCCAGGAGGATTTGGAGAGTATGCTCGGCGACCTCCCTTGGGATGCCCGGCATATCCGAGGGTTTCCACGCAAAGATGTCCTTGTTGGCGCGAAGGAAGTCGACGAGCGCGCTTTCCTATGCGGAGGAGAGCGTAGTCCCAATTCGGACTTTTTTGCCCTCGGAGCTACTGGGATCCAAGAGGACGTCCCTGGAGCCCTCTACCGATTCGAACGATCTAGACGACTTCTTTACGTCGGGTGTCCCTTCAATGACCTCCTCCCTGAGGGTGGTGAGCTCTTCGGATGCGATGACTGCAAATGCGTGTCCGCGGCATTCGACCTCGCACTCGTAAGCGCGCTAGAAGGAGGTGCCGATGGTGATGATCCCACGGGGGCCCGGCATCTTCAGCTTCAGGTATGTGTAATTGGGTACGGCCATGAACTTCGCGTAACATGGTCGCCCCAGAATGGCGTGGAAAGTCCCCAGGAACCCCACTACATCAAAGGTGAGGGTCTCAGTCTGGTAATTGGATCGATCCCCAAAAGTGATGGGCAGGTCAATTTGCCCTAGTGGCACGGCTTGCCTTCTAGGCACGACGCCATGGAAAGGTGCTCGGACGGGACGGAGGTGCGTTCGGTCGACGCCCATCTCGTTGAGCGTCTTGGCGTACATGATGTTGAGGCCGCTGCCCCCATCCATCAATACCTTGGTGAGCCGCTTTGGACCGACGATCGGGCCGATGACAAGCGGATACCTTCCCAGGTGTGGGATGGCATCCGGATGGTCGGTCCGGTCGAAGGTTATGGCGAATTCTGACCATCGGAGAAAAGCTGGCGTGGCCGGTCCAGCGGTATAGACTTCTCGACGTGCGACCTTCTGGCGGCGCCTGGAGTCGTAGGCCGTTGATCCTCCGAAGATCATGAGGGCACCGGTCGGAGTTGGGAAGGTGTCGTCCTTCTCCTCTGTGTCGTTAGTGGTGGGAACAGGCTCCTTCCCCTGCTCCTCCTTGTTCAGGCCCCTGGCCAAGTATTTACGCATAAGGCCGCATTCCTTGTATAGGTGCTTGGCTAGGAAGGCGTGGTTTGGGCATGGCCCCTCGAGCATTTTCTCGAAGTGGTTCGGAGTGCCCTTCACAGGCTTCCGGCCACCCTTGCGGTCGGCAGCGGCCATGAGTGAGTTGTCGCGCCGTTGCTTCTTATTTTTCCCTTTGGCGGGACGGTTGGAGGCGCCTTCGCTGGTGTCCTCGTCCCGCCTTGTCTTTCCGTTGGAGCGATCAAAGATGGCTCCGACTGCCTCTTCTCTAGTGGCATGACTGGTGGCGATGTCCAGGAGTTCCTTGGTAGTTTGCGGGCCCCTGCATCCTAGCTTGTGGACCAGGGATTCATAGGTCATTCCGGACACAAAGGCTCCTATCATGTTGGCGTCGGCGACATTCGGGAGCTCATTGCACTGTCGGGAAAAGCGCCGGATGTACCCGCGGAGGGTTTCATCGGCCTTCTGACGGCAGTTCTTGAGGTCCCATGGGTTTCTAGGGCGTTTGTACGTGCCCTGGAAATTACCCACGAAGATCTCAGTCAGATCCACCCAACTCTGAATAGCATTGGACGGTAGGTGCTCCAGCCATGCTCGTGCCAAGTCGGCCAAGAACAGCGGGAGATTGCGAATAATGAAGTTATCATCACTCGCACCACCGGCCTGACATGCAAGCCGGTAGTCTTCGAGCCAAAGCCCGGGATTTGTTTCGCCAGAATATTTAGGAATGTTCGTAGGCGGTCGATACCTTAGAGGGAACGCAGCGTTGAGGATGTGCCGGCCAAAGGCCTAAGGGCCTGGAAGGACGGGGCTCGGGCTTCGGTCCTCGTTGCTGTCGTAGCGCCTGCCACGTTGGGGATGATAGCTACGGCGCGCTGCTTCTCCCTTGTCACCGTGGGCACGTCTCCGGGCGTCGATGATGCTGCGTACGTCGCGGCCACGGCCGAGGCGTTGATGTATAGGGACGACGGAGGGCTGCCCGCCGGCTAGCAGCATTTGGTGTACGGATGCGTCCTTGGTGGGACGCACTGAGGGCGCGCGCTGGCTGGTGTCGGGTTCGTGTCGTCGAGACAACAAACTTTCCGCCTGCTGCGCTGCTGCACGCTCGAGCAACGTGCGAATCTCCCGATAAGCGCGTCGATCCTCGGACATCGCGGCCTCCGGGAGGCCATGCAGCAAGGCGGTTGCTGCGGCGATGTTCTAGCTGGCTCGAGCAAAGTGAGGAAAGGCCCCATCATCGGGGAGGATCCTTTGATGTACGGTGCGGGCTGTGGCGCGTGCGCACCCCCTGTCTTTGTGGCGTTCAATCTCACGATTGATGTCCGCGTATTCCCGTGCGAGCCCTTGCCCGGCCTCATCAATCTCTTGCTGATGAGCCCTTAGCTGCTCCATCCTCAGGTGAGATGGGGCTGTCCCCCCTTCCCCGGATCTGCTGTCAGGATTGTTTGTAGGGGTGGCCTCTTCCCTGGAGGCGCTTTCGACGTGACCCTCGGGGGTCTGCGTCATGTAGCATTCCCGGGAAGGGTGGTGGCTCCCCCTACTGGAATCTGAGCTGAAGAGCGATACAGGCTCCTCGTTGAGGAGCTCATAGAGGGTCTCCGTATCCTGCTCAATCGCCCCCACGAATTCGATGTCCGTGGGTGGTTGAACCACATGTAGCACCAAAAGGCGGCCAGCGGTTGCCGCAACATTGTGGAGACCAAACGGAAATGCTGTCGGGGCGCTCCATACGGACCCTTCCAGACACATGGTGGCGTTGTGAGAGGCCTCCTTGGGTGACGGGACTCCCCGGGAGTTGCCCGGTGGGCCCTCAAGCCTGAGACGGCTAAGGTTGATGGAAGGGGGAGATGGGGCGGCAGAGTGAGTCAGCGCCAGCTCTCCTCCTAATGTGATGATGAAATCCAGGTCGCCAAAATGCACGTGTGCGCCTGGGGCCCAGGTGATTGCGTGGGTGGCCATCCGAGACTTGATTTGGAACGCGCAAAGCCCCTACCTGGCGCGCTAACTGTCGGTGTTTCGTACAAGCACCGGCAAGTAAATTTATAGTAATGCGCGTTAGGCTCGGATGGTGCGCTAAAGGACACAGGATTTATACTGGTTCGGGCGGAACGTCCCTACGTCCAGTTTGTTGCTGCTTGTGTTATTAGCACCGTGAACGGTCTGTAGTAAGGGATACAAACTGCTGAGAGAGGGACTGGTCCCAAGTCTCTGATGGAAGGATTGAAAGGTGGTCAGGAGCTTCGTAGCTTCTTGAATGTGTGTATGAGTGCGTTCTATTGTTCGGTCCTCTTTTTTCCGTCCCCTTGATGGAGGAAGCGCATCCCCTTTTATAGATGAAGGGGATGGCTTTACAAGGGTGAGGGTTCCAGGATGCGTACTCTACTTAGTCTTGTGGCTCACGTCTACCTAGCTAGGTCCTCAATTCTGATGAGTGCGAAGGAAGATAAGTGCTTACCATGTTGTCGATGTCTCTGTAGGATGTCAGGTTAGTCATAGAATGCTACCCTGCGTAGGGTATGGGTTGTAGTACAGTGGTTTTGACTTATGAGCCTCCCCCCAGCCTTGCTCCGCACGCCTTCTAGTTCCCATGATTCCTTGTTGGGAGAATTCGGGGTCGGGGTCCGGTGTAGCGCCGTGGCCAAGGCCTTCTGACTGGGAGGACCTGAGGGGTCGGGAAGAGGGCGCCGCTCCCTTGGGTCCATAGCGTGGTGATGGAATATCCATTGTTCGTGGAGATAGCAAATCCGTTCTTGGAGCATAGCGGTTGTCGTATATCTTCGTTGGGTTCCGTGTCCCAGAGCTGAAGGCGGCGCCTATAACTCTACAGGGTGAGGTGCACGCACCTGTAATACCTTTTGGGCTCTACGGCGCCCGGAAGGGTCTAAAGCATCAGTCCTGTTGTTCCCAGGCAGTCTTTTTCCTGCTAGGGCGTAGGGTATGGTCATTGGAGTCATGGTTGACCTGAACGTCTTGTCTCGTCCTATACCCATCATTATGAGGGATAGATATCGATCAGGGCGAGGCTCGTTCTAGGCCGTCGGGTGAGACGGAGACCAATCCCTATCTCTTGGGCGAGACTAAACCTATCCCTCCAGGATCAGGCGAGGCGGAATCCATCCCTTAGCCTTCGGGCGAGACCGAGCCCGCCCTATAGGCGTCGGGCGAGACGGAGATTAGCCTTGAGCCTTTGGGCGAGGCAGGGTTATCCCACAAAGGCATCGGGTGAGGCTGACCCTGCCCCTCCGGGATCGGGCAAGACGGAATTCATCCCTCAGCCCTCGAGCGAGACCGAGCCCGCCCTCAAGGCGTCGGGCGAGACGGAGTTTATCCCTCAGCCCTCGGGCGAGACTGAGCCCATCCCAAAGGTGTCGGGTGAGGCGGAACCAAACTCCTGTCACTCGAACAAGGGATGACATGGCACCCTTATGTGTCCAGAAGTTTTTCACGTTCGGTGGTTATCGGTTCCACCTTCTGGGATACCCTACTATTGGTCCCCGACAAGATGCTTCCAAAGGATAACGAATTGCTCGTCACTACGTACGAAGCAAAACAGGTAGTCTGCCCTTTGGAATTAGAAATCCAGAAGATACATGCATGTCCTAATGACTGCATCCTCTACCATGGCGAGGAGTATGAGAAGTTAGATGCATGCTCGGTATGTCATGCATCGTGGTATAAGATCAGGCGAGATGACCCTAGTGATGTTGAGGGCGAACATCCCACGAAGAAAATCCCTGCCAAGATTATGTGGTATGCTCCTATAATACCACGCTTGAAATGTCTATTTAGAAACAAAGACCATGCAAAGTTATTGCGATGGCACAAAGAAGACCATAAGGTAGACAATATATTGAGACACCCTGCTGATCAGTCCTAGTGGAGAGCAATCGATAGAGAATTCCCGGAGTTTGCAAATGATATAAGAAACTTAAGGTTTGCTTTAAGTACGGATGGTATGAATCCTTTTGGGGAGCAGAGCAGTAGTCATAGCACTTGGCCATTACTCTATGTATCTACAACCTACCTCCCTGGTTATGCATGAAGCATAAGTTTATTATGATGCTAGTGCTCATCCAGGGCCCAAGGCAACCTGGCAACGACATTGATGTGTACCTGAGGCCACTAGTTGAAGAACTTCTACTTTTGTGGAACAGACCAGGTGTACGTGTGTGGGATGAGCACAAATAGGAGCACTTTGACCTACAAGCATTGTTGTTCATAACAATCAATGATTGGCCTACTCTAAGTAATCTTTCAGGACAATCAAACAAGGGATATAATGCATGCACGTACTGTTTCGATGACATTAAAGGTATATTCTTGAAAAAATGTCAAAAGGTCATGTACCTTGGCCATCGTTGATTTCTTCCTATGAATCACCCCCTAAGAAAGAAAGGCAAGCATTTTAAAGGTAAGGCAGACCACCAGTCCAAGCCGGGCAACCTAACTGGTGAGGATGTACTCAATATAGTCAAGGATGTGAAAGTAGGATTTGAAAAGGCACATTGCAGTGAACCTGTTCCAAACAACGCCGACGGTCATGCACCCATGTGGAAGAAGAAGTCCATATTTTGGGAGCTACCCTATTGGCAAGTCCTAGAGGTCCGTAGCACGATCGACGTGATGCACCTGATGAAGAATCTTTGTGTGAACCTGCTAGGCTTCATGGGTGTGTATAGGAAGCCTAAGGACACACTTGAAGCATGATAGGACCTATGATGTTTGAAAGAACGAGACAACCTACATCTAGAGAAGATAGATGATGGACGCCATTACTTAAGTCCTGCCAGCTACACTCTTTGCAAAGAAGAGAAGGAAAGCATGTTTGAATGCCTAGCAAGCATCAAGGTACCATCTGGATTCTCCTCGAATATAAAGGATATAATAAATGTGCTAGAGAAGAAATTCCTAAACTTAAAGTCCCATGACTGCCACGTGCTCATGGCGTAATTACTTCCAGTTGTATTAAGAGGAATTCTACCTCCAAATGTACGTCTAGCCACCGTGAAGCTATGTGCATTCCTCAATGCAATTTCTCATAAGGCAATCGATCCAATAGATCTAGCTAAACTATAGAATGATGTGGTTCAATGTCTTGTCAGCTTTGAGTTGGTGTTCCCTCCTTCCTTCTTTAATATCATGACACACCTCCTAGTTCACCTGGTTAAGGAGATTAGCATTCTCGGTCTTGTGTTCCTGCACAACATGTTCCCTTTGAGAGGTTCATGGGAGTCCTAAAGAAATATGTTCACAACTGTGCTTGACCAAAAGGAAGCATCACCAAGGGCTATGGAACAGAGGAGGTCATTGAGTTTTGTGTTGACTTTATTCCTGACCTTGAGGAGACTAAGTGGAAAGGGGACACTAGGGAAGAAAACATATATTGGTACGTAGGACAATTATTTTAATAAAGCACACTACACAGTTCTGCAAAACTCCTCCTTGGTGGATCCGTATATCGAGACACATAAAGAGTTGCTCTGATCCGAGTTTTTAGGGAAGACTGAAGCTTGGATTACGCGTCAGCACATGGAAACTTTCAGCAATTGGTTGCGAAAAGAATGTCAGGGTGATGAGAGTATTGATGAGCAACTGTATTTGTTGGCTAGGCAACCATCATGGCATATACTCACATACAAAGGGTACGAGATAAATGAGAATACATTTTACACAGTAGCCCAAGATAAAAGGAGCACCAACCAAAATAGTGGTGTCCGTATAGATGCCACCGACCCTAATGGAAATAAGCAAACATATTATGGCCGCATAGAGGAGATATGGGAACTAAACTATGCACCTACTTTTAAGGTACCTTTGTTCAAGTGCCAATGGGTAAAGGCAACTGGAGGCGGGGTAGCAGTCGACAACCAGTATGGAATGACAACCGTGGACCTCAACAATATTGGGTACAAAGACGAACCATCCGTCCTTGCCAAGGATGTGAATTAGGTGTTCTATGTCAAGGACATGTCTACAAAACCGAAGAGAGGGAAAAACAACAACGACCCAATCAATGACCCAAAGCGCCACATAGTTCTTTCAGGGAAAAGAAACATCGTCAGAATTGAAGACAAGTCAGACATATCAGAAGATTATGAAAAGGATGACCGAATTCCACCCTTCACAGTAAACAAAGACCCAAGCATCCAGCAAAATGATAAGGACACCCCATGGTTACGGCGTGATCATAACCAAGAGATATGCATTAAGAAGAAGTTCACTATTGTTCCCGCTTGATATATATAGTGATGTATTAGACCTATTATGTAATAATTGTGACTTCAGATTTTTTTTTGTCGTGTTTTCATATTTTCTACGATTTAAATGAATTTTCTGCTAGACGCTGGATTTCCCGTGGAGAATGTGTGATGAAAAACCAAATGATCAACGTTAATAAGATGTGAAAACTAATTTTCTATCGAAAAACAATAGTTTTAATGATTTTAATTAAGTAGTATATTTTTGCATGGTGCAAATTGTAATTATTATTTACACTATGTCAAATATTTATACAGTAAAACAAAAGAGTTTAGGTTACAATTTTTTGTTGTGTATAATAATGCAAAACCAAGTCCAAGAATTTTTTTTATAATTTTTTTGGATAATATTTTATTTATTAGGCAATTAATAACTCTATGCATATTTATATAAAAGAAATATATAAAAAAGGAAAAAACTTATGGAAACTGGAGAAAGCCAACTGCAGACCACCTTTACTCCTAGGCCTAAAATGCCCTTTACTCCCGGGCAGTGGCTACACCCGGGACTAAAGGTGGGCTACGTTTTTGTAGCCCGCCAAAATGTCCTTTACTCCTGGGCAGTGGCTACACCAGGGACTAAAGATCAGACCTTTAGTCCCGGTTCTAACCATAACCCAGGACTAAAGGATCTTTAATCTCGGTTGGTAGCTACAACCAGGACTAAAGGTATCCCTTTATAAATCCTCTCTATCTCCGCCATGCCTCATCTTCTCCACCAGATCGATCCAGTAGCACCGCCGCCCCTAGACCACCCTAGCCTCACCTCATGCGCACATGCTGTCACCGGCCCCACGCGCACTTCTTCTCCGGCCGGCCAGCGCGCCTCGCTCATCCTCGCTGGAGCACGCACCGTCCTTGTCCCCGGCCCACCTCGCTCGTGCTCACCGGAGCACGCCCAAGCTTCCCTACGCTGCCTCACTAGAGCTCGCCCGAGCCTTCCCCGCGCGTGCTGCCTCACCAGAGCTTGCTCGAGCCTTCCCCGCGCGCTGCCTCATCGGAGCGCGCCCGAGGCTTCCCCGTGCTGCCTCATCGGAGCTCGCCCGAGCCTTCCCCGCGCGCACTGCCTCACCGGACCAAGCGACACCACAATAGAGGAGGAGCCCCGAGCCATCAATTGGGTCTGTGTTGCTCGTTTTGATTTCTTACAGCTTGACATCAATTGTTTGTGTTTGGAAGACGACGACTAGCTAGGGCTCAATTGTCTGTGTTTGGAAGACGACGACTAGCTAGGGCTTGACATCAATTGTCTGTGTTTGGAAGACGACGACTAGCTTGACATCAATTCCCCGCGCTGTCAGTAGCATGAATCGATCATGAATGAACCGTCAAACAAGGCAACCTAAACGACGCTAGAATTATTTGTTCAATGAAATGCTTAGAAATCACTTAGAATTATTTGAGAGCTCATCGAATGAAATGCTCGACGGCTCGACCCCGGATCCCTGCTCCCCGATGGCCGCGCCCGTTCCCCACCTCGACGTGGTACCCACCGGCCACGCCTCGAGGCGGACCTCGCCGTGGCGGCTCCCCGTAGTGGTCCGCCTCGCCGCGCCTCACCGCGCCCTACTCCTATGGGCCCACCACTATGACGCTGCCAGAGATTTTGCGTTCCTCTCTCTCGACGACGCACATTTGCAGCTCGGCAAGCCTCGTACCCAAAATGGGTGAGGTGATTGGGTCATCCGTTGCAGCGATGTTTTCGAAGGCAAAACACTATGGGCGACCGATTTTGCGTTTGGGTCATGGATTGGATGCATCGTTGGGGTCAGTCTTAGAATGAAATGGCAACCTAAACGATCTCTTGGATTTATTTTGAAACAAAATTATACATGCACTTCTAGCTTGCATTAGAAAAATAGATAATTATTTTCTAGCCTTTGTAATTGGTGCATATTTCTGTTTTTTAGTAAAGTCTAAGTCTCTAACATGTTTTTTGGCTGCAGGAGCTAGACCTCGCGTTTGACACCTTGGATGTGAGCCACCGCTGCCACCATATATAATCTGTTTATGATGGATTAATTGCTCCAACCTTTTGTAATCGGATGGATGCGTGTGCCGAGCCCTCGTGCCGGCAATCTTGTAATCGAGCTCAGTGGAGCACGGGCATGGCCCGGTGTCTCGTCGTTTCCTCCTTTTTGCATGGTAGCTTATGACGACAAGTTAGAAAATTGTAGAAAATCCATACTAGTTGAACTTGCGGACCATGTTCATCTCAGCGAGCATGTTCTCTGTCGAGCGGTAATGAACATCAAGGAGGAGCTTCGATTCTACAAGGGAGAGCGGCAACAGTCATGGAAGACCATGTTCCCTTCCTCGTAGAATCGGAGCTCTTCCGTGGCCAGGTATGGTGTCGTCCGGTGGAGAAATGCTCGTCGAGATGATCACGTAATCAAGGTCAACTAGTACGGATGGTTATTTATTCACATGTCCTGATATTGTCGCAGTAGTCTATCAATCACCATACCCAAATATAGTATATATATAAATATAAACGATAAATGATTATTATGTGTGTACACTCCCATTCTTCTATTAACCTGCGGAAATATCATGTGAATTACTTACCTGCCGTAGTAAAAGACAAGAACACAATGACTATGGCCACGGCCATGAAAAATGCCAACAACACAACACTAGCAACCTTCTCGGCAAGCAGAGTAGTGTTAAATGCTCCGGAAACCTTTAAACTTTGTCAGTTAAGATTTCCCCTTCAAACAAGCTAGGCACTTAAATAAGGCTTATGCTAGATTCTATCACTAGTACAGATACAGAAATGATTTTTACAAATGTTACTATCCTTGAGGTGGCACGTCCTGCAGGAGTTCATTTTATAGATATAGTTTTTATTTTTTATAGATATATCTGGTGGTGTAAAAGCTAGATGGCTACCTCGAGAGACAACATGGATGAAGAAATAATGAATATTATCAACACCGGCACTCAATTTGCCGTTGGTGGCCCGGAGGATGTAGATGATGGGAGTTAATACCTGGCTCTTGAAGATAACCAAGAAAATATTGTGCAAGAAAATACTGGCAAGGTATATATTTATATATATATTTGAATATTATACATATATATATATATTTGAATATCTATCATCTATTATGTGTACACATGATATTAATTTATTCTTTTTTATATGTAGCCCTCTGGATCGACGACCACAATGGCGAAAAGCAAAAAAATTCGAGACCCAAAAAAGCCATTAGAGGGGCGCTACATAATATCGGAATTCAATATCAAGACAGGCGAACCACTTGGTCCACATGAAAAGAAATTTGTGCAACACTATGTAGTGCCTATGAATGGAAGCAAAAGATCAATGAGCCTCATGTTAGTTTTGTCTCTGATCTTGATAAGAATTTAATTTGGGATGATATCCTTCAACATTTCACGTTGCAAGCGGATGATTATGATGCTATCAACGATGATGAATTGAAGGAACTAGTTCGAAACTGGGCTATGAAGAAGATGGCCACACAATTTTAGACTTGGAAGAAATCCCTGTACATGAAATACGTCAAGAAGAACCTAATGCCCAATTTCAATACTAGTGGCCCGCTCACGAAGTTGAGGCCCTACTAGAATGATTTTGTACAGTACAAGACATCGGAAGAGGGTGAGGAACGAGTGAGAAGGAACCAAGACAATGCCCGATAGAAGGTATACCACCATGGCATGGGATCAGGTGGCTATGCGACTACCATTCCCAAGTGGGAAAAATGGAAGTGGACATTCTTGCCAAGGGTATCACACCAGAATTACTCAATTGGCCCAAACGCACGAAGAATTGGTTTTTTGCTCATGGGGGAAGACTAGACCTAGAGACCAGAAAGATGGTTCATGGCCCAAAACTCGAAAGAGCAACACAAAGATTTTCTTATGCTCTACAAGCTAAAACTATTGGTGTGTTTAGGCCCAATAGAGAGAAGGATGAACTGACGTATGCCCTCAGGACCGCTAAACACAGTGGCCAAATGAGAGGTTTAGGACGGAACATTTCTTGGGAGCATGGTTTCCCTGATGACAGAGATACCTACAGAAGCCGGTAGAGAAGGAAGGATGAGGATGCAGCGCGGATTAGCAGGTTGGAGGAATTGGTTCGTGAGTCACGGGAGGCGTTGATTCAAGCATAGGAGCGCAAAAAAGACATGCAAGCTAGAATGCAGGATGAAATCATAAAGCAAGTGCAAATAGCAATGAGTGCCCAAAGGCAGGCATCAGATCCAGGAATCAACTTTAATATTAGCCCCCCTGATTAGTTGAAAAGCAGCTGTGCTTCCACAGAGTTGCCAAATCAAGATGACGTAATGCTATGTTTCCCCGTGGATGACATCACTGCACCGTTTACATCATGTGAGCTACATATTACAAAAGAGAATGCCACAATCATGGTGGCTCTTGGTGTTTTTTCTCCTCTAGATCCTACCAAGATACCAAGAATCCATGGGGCAATAATACCATCTGGATATGTTAGCGTCTCAGTGGATAGAGTTAACAAAGGTTTTAGTGATCTGCCTCTTGACATTCCAGGAGGTGATGGGGAGAAGACTCTAGGAGAAGCAGAGAAGACATTTATACTATGGCGCAAGCGCTACATCATTATTCTTGGGGTCTCTAGTCCACCATCGCTTCCTCAACTGCTAGACAATAGGTGCGGACAAAAGTGAACGAAATAATTTTTTCACAAATTTTCTATTGACATGCATGATTAATAATAACAATTTCTTATACCTAATTATTCTTTTTTGTAATCACACAGCAGGGCCTCCGCCAACCTAAGTCCAATTATTCAATCTCCAGATCATCATAGTGCTCCAGGCAATGATTATGCAATGCCACCACCGTCGCTAGCTCAAAGGAGGTCTCCAACGCCTCCAAGGATGTCTCCACCGCTGCCACCTCCAAGGAGGTCTACAATGCCTCCAAGGATGTCTCCAATGGCTGCCCTGCCTCCCTTGATGATCAAGAAGCAGCCAGCTCCTAAGAGGCCCGCCCCGCAAACAAAGCCATTGGCCCACCAGCCGGCAAAGAAGAAAGCCTCGTCTAATCCAGTTATTTCCCAAAAACTATCTTACGAGAAAAGTGAAAAGGAATTAAAGGATGCAGTACAAAAAGATGTGAAAAGTTTCTTCGAAAACGTAAGAAAGCAACGAGAAGTGAGGGAGAACCTGGAGAAACTGTACTTCTACCTAGCTCTAGATCTTCTAAGAAAGAAGGTGGACCAGAAAAAGCGGGAATCTCAAAAGACCTGGCCAAAATCGGATTACAACCGCTCTCTCACCAAGTCATTTCAGGCGGCGTAGAAAAAGACTAGAGCAGGGAAAGGTGTTGCACAACTCAGACAACAATCGCAACAATCAGTCCCCCCTCTTGTCATTCGTAATGAATATGGTTCAAACTTAGACTTACCGGGCATTGATTTTGAGGAATTGGTTCGGTTTTACGAGGATACTGGTTTGGACCTTGCCCAAGTGCTCGCTGAAGGACCATCTGCTCCGAAAGTGGATCCTTGGAAGAAATTTGAACATGGAAAGAGTCTATACAACCCTAAGGCCTTAGGTGAACTAGGTACGCAAATGTATCTGCTAAACAAGTGGTACATGGCGGCGTGTAAACAGGGAGAGAACTTTGTTTCTGTCAGAATTAGAAACCAACATTACTTCCGTGGTGATGACGTTATATATGTCGAGTTTGGTGAATTACACCAACTATGCCACCTGGACTCTCTCGACAAAAGTCTCATTAGCTGCTATTGTCTATAAGTGTGATTATTTTCTACTATTAAAATCTATATATCTAAAGCTACATGTATATATATATAAATTATATATCCTCACACTATATTTTTATATATGCAGATATGAGATGACAGAACTCAGAAAGAGACAAGATAATGATGTTGATTTCGTTGATCCAAATGTCATATTCAAACACCCTGATCTCCTGCCTGGATGGAAAGCTGAACTCGAGAAAAATCTCATGAGGTTCTTAGTGAACCACCAAAACAAGGACATACTCTTCCCCTACAACTTCAAGTGAGTGTTAAATAATTAATCTTGATCATATGGACATTTGTTTAATTATTTGCTTACTAGCTAAGCTATCTCCCATATATACATATGTTGACTCTAGTTAATGTCAATCATATTTGTGTATAAAAACATATGCAGCAATCACTGGATATTGATGGTCATCGATATGGCCAATAGTCGGTTGAGGATCTTAGACTCGTTAAGAAAAGAGCAAACAGAGTACCAAGACATGATAGATATTATCCAAGGATAATTTGGTCTCTTTAGCAACTACATATACCCCGATCTCTTAACTACAACAATTATTAAAGGCTAAAATAATTTTTTATTTTATTGGGCGCAGTGTTTGGAAAAGTTTCATTGAGGAACACCACATGAAATAGTGCAAAGCGCCACTAGATGTAATCGCACACAAAGTAAGTACTAGCTACATTTATATATATATAATTCAATTAACACCATGCATGCTTTCAATTTACCGGATCTTTTTTCTCGTAAAAGTGGGTTCTGAGGCAAGAATACGGGAACAACTACTGCGGATACTACGTTTGGGAGTTCATCATGGCGTACTAAAAAAACTCCTGAAGAGAACCTCAAAGTACATTATATAAATATATTCATATATTCACAATTTCTTTTATTGCTCATATATATATAAGTAATCACGTGACCAATATATATATATATATATATATATATATATATATATATATATATATATATATTAATACTTTTCCTTTAACTTTTATTGAAGACTCTATAGTTGAAGGAAAAAGTCATACGACGTGACCAACTGAAAGCAATTCAAGAGACCATAGCAGGATTTCTTAATGACCAGGTCTTAAACCCCGCCGGCGAGTTCTACAATGATGTGAACGAAACATGGAAGCCAAACCAGATGAAGTGAATTTGTTATCCCAAGGATATGATAGAATATACAATGCAAGCTTTATTTGTAATATATATATACATATTATATGTACATAAAATAACGATATATGTATATGCATGTAATATATACGTTAGTTTCATACTTTAGTTGGTACAAAATGTTCGAACATTATAAACATGTAGAATACGTATATTATTAGCAGCATAGAATGCGTATTCGAAAACCTATTCGAAAACCAAAACGAATCATCAATTGAAAATAGAAACAAAAAAAATAAAAAAAATAAAACCTTTAGTTCCGGTTGGTTATACCAACCGGGACTAAAGGGCCGGCCCATGTGGCTAGGCCGGGAGGCGTCTTTAGCCCCAGTTGGTATTACCAACCGGGACTAAAGGTGGACCTTTAGTCCCGAGCGTGAAACCGGGACTAAAGGAGGGGCCCTTTAGTCTCGGATTCGTGCTCTCGGTTCCAAAACCAGGACTGAAGGGGGTTGAGAACCGGAAGTACAGCCCGTTTCTCTACTAGTGACTAAAGGGGGCCTTTAGTCTCGGATTCGCAATCCTGGTTAGGAAACCAGGACTAAAGGGGGTTTCCCAACTAGGACTGATGCTCAGTCCTGCACTAGTGAGTATGTATTTGCAGGCCTTAGTTAAATAAAAATATTACGTGTTTGTTATCCATCTCCATTATATTCTTTTTATTTATTGTCCTAAAATATGTGGTAAGTAGCTATAGGAAAACTATTAGGCCCCATTTTGATCCTTGGAATTAAACTCATTCTTATAATTATAATTTAGGCATTGATTAATAAAGCTAATATGGTTGTATATGGAATATATTTGTATATTATTGTTATCTATACAAGTCAGATATTTATATGTTATATTTCTACTATAGGAAAGCGAGTTGAAGAGCGTATTATAAGTTGAAGAGTAGAAACATACCATGGTGATCCATAGAATCGATTTACATCTCACACCCTATGAATTTGAGATAGACTTATATGTGAACTTTAGAAAGTCGTGGAATGTCAAATTTCTAACCAAATGGCCTAATCCATTAAGGAGATTCCAATTCCTCTAAAATGAGAAGATCCAAACAGCCCCTTATAGCTCGTTGGGTAATGCATATGAAAGTTATATTATTTTTTCTGGCATGTTTCACTTTCACTGAAGTTGAATTTATTATAGTATATGTAAGGGACCGTGATGCCTAAGAGGGGGATGAATTAGGCAACTTAAAATTATAGTTCTAACTAAGGCCTCTAATTTCACCTAGTCAAAACCTATGCAAGAAAGTAATCTATCTAAATGTGCAACTATGGTTTTGCTAGGTGTGCTGCTATCTCTACCGCAAAAGAGTTATGCAACCTAGATTTCAAATCCTATCATATAGCCTATCAATTAAGCAAGGGAAGTGAATCACACAACCAAGGTAGCAACGTAAATGCGAAAGGTAAAGATGAGGTAGAGATGCAAACTCCCATTGATGACTCCGATATTTTTACCGAGGTATCGAGAAGCGCTCAACCTTCCCAATAGTCCTCGTTGGAGCCCCTCACAAGGAATCCCATGCAAGGACCAACCTCCCAATCGGGTAACTCCGCAGATATCCCCGGGCCTTCCCCACGCGCAAGTGGGTCTTCGGAGTGCCTTCCGGAAAGCCTCTCATGGACCGCTCCCCGCCGTCTTCACTATCAAGCTTCCAGCCAAAACGTCATGGGCCTTGTTCCCTTTGGTACACGGTGGCGGCCACACCACAAATGCAGTTGGTGTGGTCTCCCAAGACTACAAGCCTTGCCGTGTACAAACACGGTGCACCCAAGCACCTTGGGTTTAGAGGTATGCAAACCTCATTAGCAACTAGATCTAAGCCTAGAGCAAACACATATGAGCATGGTCTAACTAACCTAAGCACTTCGCAAAGCACCTACGCTAATCACCAAGTGATCTTTAAGCTCTATGCATGTGGAGAGCACAAATGAGGTGTAGCAACAACCTCCTATCTTCCCCTAGCTCCCACTTCCTCCAAATGGCTGGTTGGGGCAAGTATTTATAGCCCCCAAGTCCAAACTAGCCATTGTGGCCGAGATCCTCATCTCTGCGTGGTCACCGGACAAGGCGGTGCCAGGCACCGGACAGGGCGGTGACCTCCATGTGGACTAGCTATTGCTCACTGATAGGCCGACCGTTGGGACACTATTCATAGGGCGGTGCACCGCCACCCCTAGGGCGGTGACCGAGTCCCAACTCGCTACTCTCTGGAATTTTAGGGCGGTGGCACCGCCACTCCATGGCGGTGACTAGGGCGGTCCACACGGCTTTGTCCGGTGCCCCTCCCTTCTTCCAACTGTAACAGCCCATCCCTGGTGGCATGGCCACCCCTAGGGCGGTGCCCACTCAGCCACCGTTTGCTTCTGTTTCTTCACGCGGCTTTGATCGGGCTTTGATATCTTCGCGTCTTGGACTTCTTGTTTGTCTTCCATGCTGTCAACACCTCCTCCAATGTCTTCTTTTGAGTGTTGATCATTTTCTTCATGTTCCAAACTTGGTCCAAGTCCGCGTTGCATCCTATTGAACTATAAAATAAACACTAGCAAATGCATTAGTCCAATTTGGTCATGTTGATCATCAAACACCAAAATCCAAACTAAATGGGCCTAGGGTCCATTTCCCTTACAATCTCCCCCTTTTTGGTGATTGATGACACACGACCAAAGCAAGCAAATAATAATAGATGCCAAAATTTTAAAAACTATCTACTTGCTAGGATGCAACACAAAGGCAAGTTTATATGATGCAAAAAGATACTGTCGACATAGAATTTTCGTCCTGTGCCAAGGACACACGCAGCAAGCTAGAAGGGTCTGCTCGATGGAGCTATAGATCTACCTAGCTTCAGCGTAGGGATGGTCGATCCTTCGCACTCCTCCCGAGACGTACTAGTCAATTTGACCCTGTAATTGACAAGAAGAGAAAGCTTATAAGTAATTAAGGACGAAACTTACTGGTGTTACCAGATAATCCCGAATGTGCGGCTCTGAGAGCCGATATGAAAGGAGATCAACTAAATAGTCGATTCCAGCATATTCATGAGAATAAATTGGTTAAAGCTCATTGGGTTGTATAAGAAGAATCGGTTATCATTCAAGATAAATGTCATTATTTGAGCAGATATTAATCAATGGCAATAAGATATCAACAATAGTTGGTTTATGCTAAGCCAATGATTACAAGCAACCGAACCCCTTTTATATAAAGAAACAATTCAACACCATTTAACTATTTAATAAAGATAAATCTAATGAACATGTTAGATCTCATCTATCGCTATGACCAGTGGGGCATGAGGCAGAATCAAGCAGGCCATAGAAAAAATAATAGACTCAATGACCCTAACTCATTACTAATATCAGTGGAGCATGAGGTAGAATCATGTAGGCCATAATACAATAATAAGAGCATGGGGCTAACACATATTTCAACATATCTCTACTTCAATGGTCTCGTGATGCGAACTATTTGTGAAAGCACTTGATATCGGCTAAAATAGCCGATTCAGGCATAGCGCACAGTTAAAGTCATGCCTTATCAGTAATAGATCTACCGAATAACAATCCCCACTCCACGGTGCTAATAGTGGGGTGTGAGGCAGAATCATGCAGGCCATGATAATGGGCCATAGAATGGTTTTCACTAGCCAATAAATCTACTCAAGACGCAACATGCTCGAACCGCACGCTATGCACGATCAAGATTGATGTAAAACAACTGATAAAATGTAACTCATCGTTTAATATATAGATTAGATTAGTTTTAGATTAACAAACGATGGGCTAAACATGATGTAAGGCCGATCTTGATCAATCCCAATCGGGCAGAGTGATATTGCTATAATTTAGATAAATAATGAAAGCAATAAGCAATATCAGTAACTTAATGAATCTACCAAAGACTGTCATTCTAAGGTAGAGCCAATAACTTGACCTTGATCTAGTTCATACAGTGGGGGTCGACCGGATCGATGTAGCCATACTTAAACTAGGCAAGAATCGATAACTAACTTATACCAGAGTCACAGTGGAGGTCGATCGGATCGATGCAGCCGTACGAATAGAGGTATAAGCCATGACGGTACTTACAACAAGCAGTGGAGGTCGACCAGATCGATGCAGCCGTACTTGCTGAAGAACTCACCGAGATCTACTCTACTCCTACTCCTAAGGGGTGGCCAGAGCCGAAAAGGTAAATGACTTGTATATTAGATTGATTGTTGTTTTTTACAATAGCCGGGGTTTGGTATTTATACCCGGAGCCTAAAAATGAATCCTACTCAAGTACGACTTAGTATAATTTTTGGTACAAAGAGAACATTCCAATTTTAAGGTAACTTGGACTCTAATCTTTCCCTTTTTGTAGAGTCCGATATGTATCTTCTCGATGCCAATTATATCTCGTCATTGTTATCTGCTGACGTTATTTGGAGAGAACCGATCCCAACATCGCATTCAACCTGGCAGATATCAATCCCTACTCAATCGATTTCTTGATTAGCACAATCTTGGAAGCCTGCAAGTTCCCGCGCTCTTCTCCCAAATTTTGGTGTAAACACATGCCCCCCAATTTTGGGATAAAACGATTTTATCCCAAAATTCCAGTTCATCGGTTCACCATGACACAACTGTACTATTCCAAGATATACGCACGTCTCCTGATTTTTCGGCCCAAGTTTTATATAACATCCCAACAGTATCTTTTGTAACCTACTCGACGCTTTCTCCTTCTTCCTTAAGCCAACTTTAACAACCGACGCCGTCATCGCCATGGCCCCAAACCCTAGCAAACCATCTGTTCTAACAAGCCATCATCCAAGCAATCCTCGCCAGATTTAAACCAATTTTTGACCATGATGACGACCATCGACCACGTCCTTGAGGTATGTCTCCAAGTTTCCATTCTCCAATTATCAGCCGCTACTTTGTATTTCTTTTCTCCTCGAACTTATTTCGTCCGATTTCTTAGGAAATGAGGAACAATTTTGATTTCATCAGTCGTTTCCCCCAACATCTATTTTCTTAGGCCTATGGGTGATCCCGACCCATCCGATTTCATTTGCCAAGAAACCAACCAAATCCCCTTCAAACATTCTACAGTGGATTTGTCTTCTTGGAATACCAAAACTCTCTTCAGAAATTGGCCAAAGATGCCTAAGGGATGGAGAAATTGGTTCCGCAGGATGTCCAAGAAAAAGGGTGCAGATTAGGAACTTTATGATCTGAATCAATTCTTGACTCTTTCATTGTCTGAGATGGAGAGGAACGACTCACTTCTGATTGCTACATCTTATTTCTGGTCCAATGCCTTGAATGCTTTCATCTTTGGTCACGGCCCAATGACTATTACCCTAGCCGATGTTTACATGTTGACCGGCCTCAGAATAACCGGACCAATGCAGCCTTACAAGTACTTGAGTTCTGGCTCCAAGAAATTAGCCAAAATAGCAAACTGCACAGGATGGGCCGGTTACATTATGAACCATGTTGAAGATGGGTCAACTGTCAGCGAAAGGGAATACGTGGCTTTTCTGAATATGTGGTTGGAAAAATTCATTTTATGTGGGTCATCTTGTGGTCCAACCTATAATCACAAACTCATGGCGGAGCACCTAGCATTAGGCAAGGATGTCCCTCTTGGAAAATATCTGCTAGGGGTAGCTTATCATCTAATGTACCAGGTGGCTGCTCAATTACTGAAGAGTGAACCAGTGCATACTGTTAGCGGCCCCTGGTGGCTAATACAACTGTGGCTTAACTTGTATATGCATAAGTTTGTGAGGCCTAATCTCAAAAGCCTGAGTTTCCCTTCTCCCAATTTTGATGAAGAATATAGAAGTGAAGAAGGAAGAACTCGGCAGTGCATGAGCTATGGTGAAGCCGTATCGGCTATTACAATTTATTTTGATATTGGCCACCTCTTCAAGAAGTTTTACAAAGGATTTGCTGTAGACTTCCCGATTTGGTTACCATATGATGATGAGAATGACGAGCTGGCTTTCCCATTCAAGTTTTGGTTTGAGTCAGGTTGTTCAGACAATGCAGCAGGTGCAATCTTTAATTCTTTCATCAAGCCCTGTGTTCTTCTAGTCAAGTTTCGTCATGGCCGTGGTAAAATGGCCATAGGCTCTTTTATTCTAGGCAATCTTCCAACGTACGAGTTTTACAACCCATCCTTTATGGCTCGTCAGTTTGGTTTTGGTCAATTGCCTCCGCAGCTATTCTTTAAGGACATACTAAGGCCTCAAGAAGATATCAGTGAAGTGCTGGAAGCTAGTAGAGTTTTTCAACTGGGATCAGATCTCCCTTCCCTCTATTTGCATGATTGGATTAGAGTCAGCCTTTCTTCTACTCCTTTCGACTCTTGGTGGCAAGAATGGTGCTCCCATCTTTTCTGTGGATCAGTCCATCCTTTGTGTATATCCCAGGATGGAAAATTTACTTCTGACGGAGAGGTAATTTGCTATTTCTCTTCAAGAAAATTGCTTGGTGAATTCCTCTGTTAACCGTCTTAATCAACCTTTTCAGGATGTTGAATTTGATCCTCCAAACTTGGATAGGAAGGGACGTCCTATAGCTTACCAACCACCATGCCTGGTTTCGAGAATGGGATCGGTTGCACCTTCACTGAAGAAATTAATGAAAACTCCTGCTGCCCCCATAATTGTGACATATCAATCTTCAAAGCACAAGGTGGTCCAAGGGGCAACCCAGAAAACCACTACTAGGAAGAGACTCCATACAACGAGACCATTAGCTGCTCAGGTAAACAGTTTATCTTCTTCTCAAAAAATGATATTTACTTGCTAACCTCGTCCCTTCATAGCTATCGAGCATTGCATCCCAACCTGTTCTAGGTGCGGAACTGCCATCCTAGGTGTTTGACTCAGCACCAACTGAAATCCCATCAGTTGTTCCACGAAGGGAGCCAATCCCGGTTGAAATAACTAATACTTCCACAACAGCAGAAAATGTGAGTTTTGACTTCGATGCTTACCGGGGTATTTTCTTTTCATTCAGACTTTTACCCTTCATCTGATTTCCTGCTGCGCCAGATACTTCCTAACGAAACACATGTGCAAGATTAGGAGCTTGACAGTCCACTCAATGATCCTATTGATGTTGAAGGTGGTTTTGCCACCGCCAACACTCAGACTGTTGATTCCCCAGACCGGCAAACAACTAATGGTGAGGGAGTTATTTGTTCAATTTATCTCTCTACAACAAACATGAACTAAAAATCTTCCGATCTTTGCAGATGCCAATGTTGAGATTTTTGAGCTGACTCAACCAGATATCACTGGTGTTTTGTCAGCCGTTCCTTCCCTTCAAATAGAGGCTACTACAGAAAAGGTGTTGTACCTCATCTTGCTTTGTTCATTCTATTATAAAGTGATCTAATCCTCCAAATCAAGTTTTCCCTACATAGGCATTTGATCCCCTAGCCCAGAGCTACTCTCTCGATCTTGAGGAATATCTTAATGAAGATGAGATCAAATCGTCAGCTACTTCCTCTACCGAAGCTTTATCGGAGGAGACTAGAAATCGGCTAAGACATATTGCCAATGCTTGAGAAGAACATTGTCGATTTGGTCTAAGATACTGATTCAATGCAGAGAGTCTTCTTGGCTATAAAGGGCGATCCATCTCTAGCCCTCTCCAGAGTTTTATCATATTTGTCTGCTTTTGAAGATCAAGCCCTGAAGGTGAAAAAGACTCAGAGGAATATGTCCAATCGTGAAGCTTTGATGGCCAAGGATAACTCTAATAGGCAAGAGGCTAAAGAGTTGATGTGGCTGATTGATGATTTGAAAAATTCTTCCCTCAGGACCAATCTAGAGCTTTCCCAACTAGGAATTAGGCATGCTGAACTTGAGAAAGAACTAGAAAAAATGAAGGCTGCTATTAATCGTCATAAGTCTACTCTGGCCCAAATACCTAATGCCATCAAATAGAAGAAATAGGAACTGTTGGCCAAAGTGAAAGGAAGCAGAGCCATCCGTAGTAGTCTTGAGAACACTCCTGGAACAGCCGAAGAATACGAGCAAAAGATTGCAGAAGCTGATGTTGTCCGGCTAGAAATATTGAAAATTATCCAGGATGTTTTGAACTCATAACCCATAGGTTAACACATGTATCTTGTGTAAAACTGATGATAACCATACTTTCCTGTTGTCTCATTGTATCTCTTGTTTTGGCTAAAGAGCTGATTTAAAACAGCCAATCCCAGACTTCTGATCTCAATCCAATTGAGTCTGAAAACACGGCTTTCATTAAGAGAACCCTCCAATTTTCTGCCTTCAGTCACCCAATGTCGTATTCTCTTCGACATTAGTGAGGCGATGATTCGCCTTCTATTAATTATGATTGTTTACCGCACTTCCCAAGGCGTTCATCTCTTTTCTTCATGGCTTCAAATACCAGCCGATGGTTTCGGCCTCAAACACATCTCCACCCACAACTGTTCCTTTGCACTTCTCCGCCTTCCAAAACCCTATAGCGATTCCCTTCCCTTCTTGTAGATCTAGTCAAATCCATGGCCGATGAGGATAACCGTGGCAAGCGAGCGGCGGAGGAGATCCCAGAGGGGAATATGCCGATGAATCAGTGTCTCCGACACATGAGGTGAGGTTGACATTTCCTATTTATGATGATGAACTATTCTGACTCGCCTATAGATTTGTTGTTAATGACAGTCTCTGTCCTCTCCCTAGGGTCGGCAGGCCTTCTGACACCGCATCTTCTGTGTCGGCCTCGTCGTCAGATTCTTCCGACTCCTACAATAGCGACGACGCTCAGCGCTACCTTCATGAGTGGAGGATGGCTCAGAATTGTTATTCCAAGGCGACTTAGGAGAACAGCCAACTAGAGATTCACCTTGGGGTCTCTCAGGCCACCCTTCATGCGGCTAAGGAGGAGGCCAGCGTCGTTCGAGCGCGGTTGGCCGAGTCTAACACCATGGTGGCGGGTAAGATAAATTCCAAGAATGCCTCATTCTGATTTCCATTATCTTTATCTTGATAATCTTTTGTTCCTACGACTGTCAGCCCTAACGGTGCAGTTGGAATCCCTCCAACTGGCGGCGAATGTAGCCATAGACGTTGTCAATGCCTAGGGTTCCCCTATTGACACTCGTCTCTAAGACGTCCCGGTCCACGTTTAGGAGGTCGCCCTCCATGATGTTCATCATGGTGCGACGATGGCGCTAACCGCGGCACAAGTCCAAACTGGGTATGAGCTCCATGCCATGGAGACTGATTTCCCAATGGGAGACAACCCTGAGGAGCATGAGGACCTGCTCAAAGAATTCATCATGGCAGCGGAGGCCATAGTAGACATCACATCCACTCAGGATGTGGTGAACAAGGTCTTTGATTAGTATGTACTTAGGGTAATCTAATGAACAAAGACTCCTATTCTTTCATGTATGCGCCTCAGTTGAATGCCCTTGTGTATGACTATTTTTTTGCTTTTTGTTTTTGCTCTATAGGTGATACATATCGTATCGGCTTTCATTGTCTTTGAAGATTTTTATTTTTTGAACTAGAGACGATACCCTCTTGGTACCAGCTATTAGAGCCAAGAATGAATCGGCTATCAAGTGTTGATCAAATGTTAGGATAACACCCCATAGAACTTTTCATATCAAAGGTCAAACAATTAACCAATCTAGGTCAAGCATCCTATTAAGTGAAACAGAACTCCTTTGAGAAATCCATTAACTCTGAATCGCGTTTGCACTTTGACTCAGCATTCATATACGTCGGCCTAAATCCATCTCCAAGACTCAATGTTTATTTTTCCTTTAATCCAACAGCCGATGTGAAGCCGTGACTTTTCTACTAAAATAAATTCTTAGAGCTGATCGCTTGCATCGGCTATTGGCTTTCATTGCTGATCTTAATGAAGCCACCTTCTCATGACTGGCCAGAAAAACATTCGAAGTCTCTTAGTTCCCAAAAGACTGGATCGACTGTTGCAATGCTCATGGACTCATCAACACGAACCAGTTCGACATCATCCCCATGTCATTGAATCAAACACTGATGCATGGTCGATGGTATACAGCAGTTTGCATGAATCCAATCACGACCAAGGAGCAAACTGTACGACCCTTTTCCATCGATGACGAAGAATGTTGTGAGCAGAGTCTTGCTTCCGATTATTAGTTCAACATTTATTGCCCCCCTCGGGTCTTAGACGTATTACCTTTGAAGTCTTTAAGCATCATGTCAGTCTCCATTAGATCTTCTGGTCCTTTGTCAAGTCTACGAAAAGTAGTGTAAGGCATAAGATTGACAGAAGCACCTCCGTCCGCCAATATCTTGCTCATCGGCTTCCCATCAACAAGACCTTTCATATATAAAGCTTTTAAGTGCCAATGTTTGACTGATTTGTTAAATATTGCTTGATGTACAACCGTTAACTTGGCAACTATCTCCTCATACTTTGATTCATCGAAATTAGAATAAACTTCTTGATCTGTCGGAGCTCTAAATTTTGATGGCAACAGAAAAGCCATTTGGATATTAGCCAATGGTTGCTTTCTATCCGTTGTCTGCTTGGTATGCCATACTTGAGGTTTACCAGATGCCTAAGCCTGTTCTATCTCTTTATTCCTTAGGCATTGCACACTTCTCTTCTGGCTTCTTGTTAAACCTCCTGGACACCATTGGCCCACCTACCAAACATATTTTCTTTCATTGCTTTTCTCTTTATGATCAACCCAGTCCTGGTCAACAACTCTTTTCCCAAGCTGATCATGAACACTTTTATTTTTTAAGTGCTGATCCATGTTATTATGATGATATGCATCTTGAGCATGGATAGACCGATGGCTGGTTTGAGACTACCTATACTCCCGATATTGATTGCTACATTCTAGAAAGTCATGTCTAGTAGGCAACTTCAAACCTTCATTCCAGCAATGTCTGAAGAAAGGACAATTTCAATGTAATTCGGCGTGTTTCCTTTCATACCTCTCTTCTTTCAGTTGATGCTGGTACGCTTGATCATTTAACCAATGCTGATAAGCCTTTTCTTTCTACCGCTACCACTTATTCAACAGAATCCGAGATGTATCGCACGGCTTTATCGTCTCTGCTTTTGATGTCTTCCCCTGCTTGTATCGGCTCTTTTGCTTGGCACGACGCGTTCTAATCTCTCTATACTCATCAGCCGATATTTGCATCTTGGGATCGACTATTCCAGCTTCTTTTGATTTGGTTGGTGTTAGGACCTTAGTTTTTCCTTTGAATAGCCCAGCATCAACCATGTTTAGATCTCCTAGGAAAGGATTATCGTCAACTTTCATTTTCCAAGGCGTATCAAATTTGAGCCTCCCCTGCTGAATAGCCCTCTGTATATGCTGTCGGAAAATTCTGCATTCGTTGGTGGAATGAGAAGTAGCATTATGGAATTTGTAGAACTTCTTATTCTTTAATTGATCAGGGGGCAACATGACATGACCATCGGGCAACTTAATCTGCCCTTTCTTAAGTAAGAAATCAAAGAGCTTGTTTGATTTGGTGACATCAAAGTCATAGCTCTCCTCAACTCCTCTTCCCTAAGGATTTGGCACCATTACTGTCTTCTTACCCCAATTCCATTCAGATGCAGCAACCTCTTCTTCTTCATCTTCATAGCCATCATTGACTGAGTATGGATCATAAGCTTCGGCAATTGTGGTACTCTTCTAGAACCAGGTATCTATGCGCATACTCTGGAATTGGCTCTTGAGCGCTGCTACTCGTTGAGCCAATTGACCCAAGTTGTCAAATTCTTGTCCCAGCAGCTTTTCTTTCCACATCGACAGCATTCCTTGAACATCTAAAGCAGCTATTTGATCATCGGCCAAGTTTAAGGAGAAGCATAAGTTCCTAGTTTCTCGGAACCTCTAAAGAAATTCAGTGTCTGATTCATTAATCTTCTGTCTTATAGTTGTTAGATCGGTGATCTTCTTTTCTCTAGACCCAGTGTAAAAATATGTATAAAACTTCTTCTCCAGGTCAGCCCAATTGGCAATGGAATTGACTGGCAATGATGAAAACCAAGTGAAGGTTGGCCCTGATAAGGACAGAGAGAAGAAACAAACTCGATGGGCATTCTCAACTAATGCTTCGCCCAATTGTGTAAGATATTGACTGATATGTTCTATCATGCTTGTACTGTCTTTGCCAGTGAACTTAGCGAATTCTAAGAGCCTATAATTTGTTGGAAGAGCGACCAAATCATACCATTCTGGATATGGGCGTTTGTACAAAAAGGTCAGCCCTTTTGGCTTCAGACCGAACTGATTCT
The DNA here is from genome assembly GCF_019320115.1 of Miscanthus floridulus. Lineage (NCBI taxonomy): Eukaryota > Viridiplantae > Streptophyta > Magnoliopsida > Poales > Poaceae > Miscanthus > Miscanthus floridulus. Next base: position 37,115 of record NW_027097436.1, read on the forward strand.
TCATCATCTCAGTCACCCTCAGCAGTAATTCATCAGCTTGCGGATTTGGATTTCTTTGCACCTGCTGACCCATCTGTGGATTGAAATCCCTTATGCCTTGGTATCCTAGATTTGGCATCATGTGAAGGGTGTTATAATCCGTGCCATAGTGATACCCTTGTGGAATCTCGATCTGCTGGGTCCTTTGCTGGCTTGCTGCTTGAAGTCTCTGATTGTAGACATAAGGATCTATATCCCTACGGATCCTTTGAATTGATGGTGCTATTTTTTGAGCCGGCGATGGTATGTGGCCTGATATGCCAAAATTGATCACCTGGTTCTGACTTTGCCCCACCGGCTGTTGCACATGCTATACTGACGGTCTAGGATTGTACTGTATCTGATTCATAGTAGTTTCTTGAGCCTATTCAGATGAACCCTGAACTGTCTAGACATCACCATTACCAGCTGGTGCTGCTTCTTGATGGCTGGTACCAACTTGATTAGTCCCTTGGGTCGATGGATCTGGAATGTTGTAATAAGTCGGTCCGCCTTGACCAACTAGAAATTCATGAATCGCCTCTCTCATGGCGTTGTGGAATATGTCCATGAAAGCTTTGTTATGGCATTATATGGCATCACGAACATATTTGTATACAACTTCCTTAAAGAAACACCTGTCTTCATCTTCAGTTGTATCTATCTGCCCGTGTAATAGAACTCTTGGTAGTAGAAATTTCTGAACAATTGTGTTGTCACGTGTTTTGGTGTAGGACAACAAATATTTGTTCTAAAACTCTTATGTAGCTTTACTGATGATACCCTTATCCCCATCAGGTGGATCTTCATAAGGCAGCATAAGGATGTCGTTGTTGTTGTGAACCGCCATGATGATTGTGGGGTCCCACCGGGTGTGCTAGAAACATGTGTTGACATAGAATTTTTGTCCTGTGCCGAGGACACATGCAGCAAGCCGAAAGGGTCTGCTCGATGGAGCTATAGATCCATCTAGCTTCAACGTAGGGATGGTCGATCCTGTGCACTCCTCCTGAGACGTGCCAGTCAATTTGACCCTGTAATTGACAAGGAGAGAAAGCTTATCAGTAATTAAGGGCGGAACTTATTGGTGTTGCTAGACAGTCCCAAATGTGCGGCTTTGAGAGCCGATATGAAAGGAGATCGACTAAATAGTCGATTCCAGCATATTCATGAGAATAAATCGGTTAAAGCTCATTGGGTTGTATAAGAAGAATCGGTTATCATTCAAGATAAATGTTGTTATTTGAGTAGATATTAATCAATGGCAATAAGATGTTAATAATGATTGGTTTATGCTGAGCCAATGATTATAAGCAACCGAACCCCTTTTATATAAAGAAACAATTCAACACTATTTAACTGTTTAATAAAGATAAATCTAATGAACATGTTAGATCTCATCTATCGCTATGACCAATGGGGCATGAGGTAGAATCATGCAGGCCATAGAAATAACAATAGACTCAACAACCCTAACTCATTACTAATATCAGTGGGGCATGAGGCAGAATCATGCAGGCCGTAATACAATAATAAGATCATGGGGCTAACACATCTTTCAACATATCTCTACTTCAACGGTCTCATAATGTGAACTATTCGTGAAAGCACTTAATATCGGCTAAAACAGTCGATTCAGGCATAGCGCACAGTTAAAGTCATGCCTTATCAGTAATAGATCTTTTGAATAACGATCCCCACTCCACGGTGCTAACAGTGGGGTGTGAGGCAGAATCACACAGGCTATGATAATAGGCCATGGAATGGTTTTCACTAGCCAATAAATCTACTCAAGACGCAACATGCTCTAACTACACGCTATGCACGATCAAGATTGATGTAAAACAGCCGATAAAATGTAACTCATCGTTTAATGTACAGATTAGATCAGTTTTAGATTAACAAACGATGGGCTAAACAGGATATAAGGCCGATCTTGATCAATCCCCATCGGGCAGAGTGATATTGTTATAATTTAGATAAATAATGAAAGCAATAAGCAATATCGGTAACTTAATGAATCTACCAAAGACTGTCATTCTAAGGTAGAGCCGATAACTTGACCTTGATCTAGTTTATGCAGTGGAGGTCGACCGGATCGATGCAACCATACTTGAACTAGGCAAGAATCGGTAACTAACTTATACCAGAGTCGCAGTGGAGGTCGACCGGATCAATGCAGCCGTACGAACAAAGGTATAAGCCATGATGGTACTTACAACAAGCAGTGGAGGTCAACCAGATCGATGCAGTCGTACTTGCTGAAGAACTCGCCAAGATCTACTCTACTCCTACTCCTAAGGGGTGGTCAGAGCCAAAAAAGTAAATGACTTGTATATTGGATTGGTTGTTGTTTTTTACAATAGCTGGGGTTTGGTATTATACCCAGAGCCTAAAAACGAATCCTACTTGAGTACGACTCAGTAAAATTTTTGGTACGAAGAGAACATTCCTATTTTAAGGTAACTTGGACTCTAATCTTTCTCTTTTTGTAGAGTCCGATATGTATCTTCTCGATGTCAATCATATCTCATCATCGTTATTTGCTGACATCATTTGAAGAGAACCGATCCTAGCGTCGCATTCAACCCAGCAGATATCAATCCCTACTCAATCGATTTCTTGATTAGCACAATCTTAAAAGCCTGCGAGTTCCCACGCTCTTCTCCCAAATTTTGGTGTAAACAGATACCACTTGTGAAAACTGTGGAAACTTATCCTGTCCTTGCAAATGTCCCCATGTGGCATTATGGATTTAAGCCTCTCCCTAACTCCATAATCCACTATTCTCCCTTTCTTGGACCATTACCACTTGTAATTTGTTATGATCGGGCTTACTTTTGGTCCTACAAATTCTCCCCCTTTGGAATCAAACAACAAAAAAGAAGACATTAGTAGCACAAGGGAGGGTCAAATTTTGTGATCCTTTATATGTGGAGTGGAATAGATAACAAAACTTGACTCTCACATTACATAGACTAAGCTCCCCCTGCACACATATGGTGGATGGAAAAGTACATGCATAATTGGCAAATTAATGCACAAGGGAGTTTAATCTATGTAATACATCGAGAAAGTATGTAAATACCAAAGTGACATCAACATAATGATATCGGTTTAGAAATACCACATGTAGAAATCAATTTGATTGACACCACTTGCAATGGGTGGTGGATTTTTGAAGCATCATGCTTATCTCCAGGGACTCCATTTTCCTTGCAATGAGACTACTACACACATAATAATCTTCAAAAAGAATATTAGTCTCAAATCATCCAACTTGTAGAATAACCTCCCCCTAAATTTGTGCATACAAGCATAGAATACTTGTAGGAGACATGCACATTGATTTTTGAAAATCAAAATACCAGTTGAAAGATGACATCACATGAATGTGAGAATCATTTTCAAAACTGGTATTCGGGGGACATTATCTACAATTTGGACTTTGGCACATATTAAATAACCAATTGTAAAACAAGCTATGTGCCATGCTCCTAAACTATTTAGACCATGTAGGTTTGCTCCAAGGGTTAAAAGTGAAACCGAGCAAGCCTACCATATGATTTACCTAGTGAATGCATGATAAAAGATTAAACATGCAAATGAAAACCTAGGCATGAAAAGGAACTCGATGCTAAATGAAATTGCAAGAAATTAAATCTAGTTACCTAACATGGGGAGGGGAATTTGGGTCCATAGTATTCACTAACCCACTTGGAAATTACTTTGACCATCATGATACACCTCATGAAATGCACCCAAACTATACCAAGTCTCCAAATTCCCCGACATGCATCCGACTTCTCACTTCCCCTTCGGGACCCAAACCTTCTTGATGCTCTTCATGTTAGAAATGATCTCTTTTGGCACCCAAATGTGTTTGGCCCCTTTGTTGGCTTGCTTGTTTACCTTGATGGCCACCACCTTGTCATTCTTTTTCTTCTTCAAGAGGTAAGGTGTGGAGGCCTTCCTGTCCACTTTGTTGGTGTAGGTGTTGGAGAGATTGCTTGTTTGCTTTTTATTTTTCTTTTTCTTCTTAGATCCTCCCCCATTCTTCACCTTGCACTCATAGGACTTGTGACCTTTCTTGTGGCACACGTAACAAACCATGGTTTGTCCTTTATCAAGCTTCTTCACTCCCTTGATGGTGCTATCTTGATGAAGTTGGGTTTGCTCCATCTTGCCTTGCACTTGAATCAAATCATTGGTGAGGCGAGCCACTTCTTGCTTGAGTTGCTCATTCTCCAATGCGACTTCTTGAGTGCATGTTTCTACAACAACTTTCTCAAAACAAACTTGGTCACAAAAGGGTGAATCAAAGCATAAATCATTGCAAGAAGTAGAGGCATCCTTTTTAGTCATGTCAAAGATTGAACTTTTCTTTTTAGGTGGCTTGGTGAGGGTTGTACCAATGGCTTTAAGATTAGCAACTTTATTAGTTAGCTCATCATAATGTTTGCACATGGTTTCCATTTTAGCAAGCAAACTTTTAAAAGCATATTCAGATCTAGCGAACTTTTCTTTAAATTTTTCATTTTTTTTTACAAGTTGCTCATCATTGATTGTGCATGCGTTTGTTGTTGCACTAGCCTCAAGTCAAGTTGCTCAATTTTAGTAGATAGTTCAATATTGAGATTAGCAAATATCTCACATTGTTCAAGCAAGGTTTTATATGCTTCTTGTGAACAATCTAGCTTTCCTTGCAACATTTTTAGCTTCTTTTGTTGGCTAGTGCAAGCCTTAGCATATTTAAGATTTTCTTGCACAAGTTCATTAAGAGAAGGCATTTTATCATCACTATCACTCTCACTGGAGGATGAGCTTTCGTTACCTCATGCCATAAGGCACACACGAGAAGAGCTATGAGTGCTTGTGGCCTCGCCTCTTGTGATGGTCTTCTTCTTCACTTGAAGAATCATCACATGACCTTATTAATGTAAGGGCTTTGTCCTTGCATGCCTTCTTCTTTGTCTTAGGTGTGGGCTTGTGTTGACAAACTTCAACAAAGTGCCCTTTCTCGCCCCATCCATAACATCCTTTCTTTCATTGCTCATTTCTTTGATTGGTGAATATGAAATCTTGAATTTGGATGGGAACACCCTTGACATTAAGCCTTTGGATCATCTTCTCCGCCTTGTTGATAAGTTTGATTGATTCTTCATCAAGGTCAGGGGTGGAGGAGGAAGATTGATCATCATCACTTGATTCATCATCAGCATCCTCTTCTTCTTCTTCTTCACTTGAGGAGCTTGAGCTTGGGCTTGTCTCAACTTGCTTGTCGTTCATATTCTTTTTCTCACTACATGCGATAGCTTTGCCTTTGCTTGATGAAGAGGCTTTTTCTTGACCCATCCTGCGTGATATTTCAAATGCCACTATCTGGCCAATGACTATGGCTGGGGTCATGGTGCTCAAGTCCTCCATGTTGTGAAGGATGGTGATGATGCTTGCATATTTCTTTTGTGGTAGCATAGAGATGATCTTCCTCATGATGGTTGCATCACCTAGCTTTGTTAATCCTATAGAATTGAGCTCATTGATAATTGGATTCAAACGAGAATACATATCATGAACAAGCTCATCATCATTCATTTCAAAAGAATCATAACTTTATTGAGCTAGGCAATGTTTTTGCTTATGAATATTACTTGTGCCGCTATAGAGCTCTTGTAATTTTAACTAAATTTCAGGTGACGTATTTAAAGTGAAAACTTGGTTAAACACATCCATGCTAAAAGATTCAAACAAGAAATTTTTAGCTCTAGCATTGAAATGGATTTCTTTTTCTTCACTCTTTGTGGGTTTATTAGGATTCTTAATGGGTTTCATCCCGTCACGAGTGACTCTCCAAACACTCAAATCTACCGCCTCAAGATGACAAACCATTCTAGCTTTATAGTAGGGGAAGTTAGTGCCATCAAAGTGCAGAGGCCTAGATGTATCCATCCCAACCACTCTAAATAGCGTCGGCTCAATGGCGGTGAAGCCAAAGGTCCAAATTGAGCCAACCGGCTCTGATACCACTTGTAAGAGACCATGACGCCTAAGAGGAGGGATGAATTAGGCAACTTAAAATTCTAGTTCTAACTAAGGCCTCTAATTCCACCAAGTCAAAACCTATGTAAGAAAGTAATCTATCTAAATGTGCAACTACGTTTTTGCTAGGTGTGTTGCTATCTCTACCGCAAAAGAGTTATGCTACCTAGGTTCCAAATCCTATCAACTAGCCTATCAACTAAGCTAGGGAAGTGAAGCACACAACCAAGGTAGCAATGTAAATGTGGAAGGTAAAGATGAGGTAGAGATGCAAACTCCCATCGATGACTCTGGTATTTTTATTGAGGTGTCGAGAAGCGCTCAAGCTTCTCCCTAGTCCTCGTTGGAGCCCCTCACAAGGAATCCCTCGCAAGGGTCAAGCTCCTGGTCGGGTAACTTAGTGGATAGCCCTGGGCCTTCCCCACGCGCAAGTGGGTCTCCGGTGTGCCTTCCGGCAAGCCTCTCCCGGACCGTTCCCCGCCGTCTTCACTATCAAGCTTTCGACCGAAACGTCACGGGCCTTGTTCTCTTCAGTACATGGTGGCGGCCACACCACAAATGCGGTTGGTGTGGTCTCTCAAGACTACAAGCCATGTCGAGTACAAACACGGTGCACGCAAGCACCTTGGGTTTAGAGGTATGCAAACCTCACTAGCAACTAGACCTAAGCCTAGAGCAAGCGCATATGAGCGTGGTCTACTAACCTAAGCACTTCGCAAAGCACCTACGCTAATCACCAAGTGATCTTTAAGATCTATGCATGTGGAGAGCACAAATGAGGTGTAGCAACACCCTCCTATCTTCCCCCAGCTCCTACTTCCTCCAAATGGCCGGTTGGGGCAAGTATTTATAGCCCCCAAGTCAAAACTAGCCATTGTGGCCGAGATCCTCTTCTCTGCGTGGTCACCGGACAAGGCGGTGCCAGGCACCGGACAAGGCGGTAACCGCCACATGGACTAGCCGTTGCTCACTGACAAGTCGACCGTTGGGACACTGTTCATAGGGCGGTGCAACGCCACCCCCAGGGCGGTGACCAGGGTGGTGCACACGGCTCTGTCTGGTGCCCCCCTCTTCTTCCAGCTGCAGCAGTCCGTCCCTGGTGGCACCACCACTCCTAGGGCGGTGCCCACTCAGCCACCGTTCGCTTATGTTTCTTCACGTGGCTTTGATCGGGCTTCGATATCTTCGCGTCTTGGACTTCTTGCTTGTCTTCCATGCTGTCAACACCTCCTCCAATGTCTTCTTTTGAATGTTGATCAATTTCTTCATGTTCCAAACTTGGTCCAAGTCCGTGTTGCATCCTATTGAACTATAAAATAAATACTAGCAAACGCATTAGTCCAATTTGGTCATATTGATCATCAAACACCAAAATCCAAACTAAATGAGCCTAGGGTCCATTTTCCTTACAGTATAGTCATAAACTTATACCTTTTTCACAACAAAGCAAAACAGAGGTATATTTTGTAGAGATAGGTTCACTAATGTTTATAACAATGATCCAGCTAGCTGAATCAGTGAAATGTGCACCGATGGGAGTGGAAGAAGAGAGAATCTGCAAATAAAACTAATGGAAGTGTACATTGCATGTCATAGCGTAGTGGATTTGACAATACTTTGGTCAATTAAATTTGCTGGTCAGCCCTTGGCTGGGCATATTATTTGTTTGTTTTGTAAGGATTTATTATGACAGGAGTAGAAGTTCATTCTAAAGCTAGTTTGTGCACACATGCTAGCAATAAATGCAGAGTTAATAAGCAAAAAAAAATGTAGTAGTATACAAAGTTACTTTTTTATTTATTCAACATCGAGGAAAGAAGATGACTCGGGTGGTGTGTTTTTGTTTCAGCATCGATGTGCATAATGGTCCAACTCGATGATTCGATACTCTCTCCTCTTTTAGGTGAAACGCAACATTGTGGCTAGTCTTAATTATATGTGCTAGTTATCCAACCAACAGTGAGCAAGCAACATGGATGGGGTTAGTTAGGTTGGATTTTTGCCGGCATGTATAAACATTATCCTTGTCAGCCTGTGTTACGTGTGGATAGGAATAACAACATATCGACAATAACTATTATGCAAGTAATCAGACTTAAAAATAAAAGTTCATCATGACCATATCAAGTTCATATAGTTACCCTATCAATAAGCATAACTAACATGAATTAGACTTAAGCTGGTGTAACTTAAATCGATCATAACGTCGTCGTCGTTGTCGTCATCATCATCATCATGCATAACACGAATTAACTCATAACTACTAAACCATCATGTCCATTATTACTACTCAGTTTTTTATCATGACCAAAGCATGAATGTTACCAATCCATCTCTCACTCAATTAAGCATGCATACTAATGGGATCAATGATAATGATAAAAGGCCATTCGTTTAGAAATTAGAATAATACCACACCAATCCCCAAATCCCCCTTTATGCCATCGATGGTGTGCATGGTATGCGCCTGTGCCTCGGTGGTTTTAGTTATCGCATTTGAGCTTGTAATCAGACACACTAGTGATGTCATCGCTATTGCCAGCACCGGTGGTTTTCATTTGTGCAAGTGCGCTATGCGATGACACCAAGGTAATAAATAGCGGATAGCGGGTTTGTAGCGGATTGGTGTCTATGTAGTGGATTGTGGATAGCAAACGCTATTACGGATGCTAATTAATTCCAATAGTGACATCTGATAATCACGCATAAATATATGTATGTATATCATGATCATGGCACTCTAGAAGACAAGGAATGAGATGATTGTCAAGAACAAGCTATATATTGAAGAATCCAGCTGTGGCTGTGCACAAGATTCTGATTCATCTAAAGCTGTGGAAGCCTCTAATCAACAAGAAGGATGCTGAAGGAAGAGAGGATATGATCAAGAACCTGGCTAGTTGACATATTCCTTGAGGGTTCAATTTCGCCCCTCAAGAAAATCATTATTAGCCACCAAAGGTATTCCATTTTTGGTAGTTAAGTGTTCTTCCAAGCCAGTGAGTCGGTTAGTATATACGTTCTGTGAGCTGTTATGTTCCGCTGTATTGACGTTTATTATGGTCTTGCAATGCTAAGACCAGTGCCCTTCCCTTGAGCTTTAAAAAGAAAACAGAAGTTTCAAGCCTGCGCCTGTTTTAGTGCACCTATTTATTTATTTTACAAGTGCACAGTTCAATCAACAATTGTCACAACATTAACTTTTCAATCGTACAAGGAATAGTAGCAGAATTAACTAGGAAGCTACGCAGCATCACACACACGCTTGACCGCCGAGTCACAACCATTCGTGCCGTGCATTGACGAAACAGGATCGATCACGATCGCTCTCGCTCTCGCTTGGACGCCTCGGTGAACCTGACGACGTGCTCCTCCACCTTAACGTCGTCCTGGACGACGACCCCCGCCGCCAGGGCCTCCTCCACAGCCACAACGCCGCCGCCGCCTTCGCAGCCGTTGTTGTACGCGTCTCCGGCCTGCTTGTACGCCTCGACGACCTCGCCGGCCTCACCGACGACGCCCTCCACGATTCGGACGTGCTCCGTGACAACGACCTCCACGTCCTCCACCTCGTCCACCTTTGCCTCCTCCACCACCTCCGGGCACCGCCGGCGCCGGCGCCTCCTACAGAAGACGAGCAGCAGGGCGGCTAGAAGCCGAGGCATATGACGCCCACGATCGGGACGACGATGACGATGACCGTGACGTGCGTCGTGGGCGAGGGAGAGAGGGCGGTGGCGTGCCATACCCTGTCGGTGGTGGCGGCGGCGGTTGCAGCGGCGTGCCATAACCTGGTGGCAGAAGTGGTGGCGGGTGAGTAGCATAGGGTGGTGCTCCTGCCATTTCAGAGTTCTGTATGCAGAGCAAGAAGATCGTTCTGTTCTTGATATTCACACTGGTGGTATTTTTGTGTGAAGGAGACTCACCTTTGAGCTTGTTTTATAGGTAGAGAGAAGTACATTGGGCTTGGTCCAACTAGATGCATGCATACACCACTACTAAATTTTGACCCCTGTTTCAATGCCTGAAAGTGTTGCAATAGACTAGAAATAGCAACAATTTTTTTTTCCGTTGGGAGGCGTTGTAGGCGCTTGTGTGGGCAAAGCTTTGGACAACGCTTTTCTGCTTAGCGTTGCAAAATGAGTTTTGGATCTGCAACACCTAAGCATTGCAACATAAGCTTTTGCTACAGTTGTAGGTGTGGCAACAACAACTAATGCAACGCCTTAGGCGTTGCTGAACCTTGCAATGGCAACTTGTCCATGTCGTAGCAAATGGTGCACTAGCAACTAACGTGTGTTGCAAGATAATATATTGCCGCGCATAACGCGTGTGGCAACAAGGACTATATCGCAACACCAAGAAGTTGCGGCAACATGTTCAATTGCCACGCTCAAGATTTGGTTGCTATAAGGCGCAGTCAGTATTGCAACACTTAACGAGTGTGGCAACAAGGATTATGTCGCAACACCAATAAGTGGTGACAACATGTGCAATTAAACACGCCCAACATTTGGTTGTTATAAGATGCGGTCGCTATTGCTACACATAACCAGTGTGACAACAAAGATTATGTCGCAACACCAAGAAGTGGTAGCAACATGGGCAATTGCCACATAAACTACGGTTTGCTATAAGGTGCAGCCTCTATGGCTAAGCGGAATGTACGTTGCTATAGGATATATTGCAAAAAAATGTGATTGTCAATAACCACTTTTACAACGCTTTTGGTTTAGTGCCACATAACAATATTGCAGCACTATTAATTAATTATAAACCCAATAGACATCAACAAAACATTTGAATAAAGCCATAAAACCAAATTACACAATCATTCATTAAACATGCAATTCATCAAAATAGTATGTACACTGAGAACATCATGAAATCTCAAAACTTGCAGCACTATAGTATTTTCTAACATCTCAACAACACTTGCAGCCTTCCTGACCATGCTTGGGCATAGCTTATTTGGCATTTTTATGAGTGGCTTTAGTTGTGGTCATGTCATGACTCCAAGAACTCCACTAAGTTGCATCTTCCTGTTGAATAAAAACATTAACATTAGCATATGGATTAGCAAATTCAACTTATAGACGCACATAGAAAAGATCAACTAAATTGTGCAACATACAGGCTAAAATTGATTGCACGACATGATCAGGCAAGTTCAATTCTTGTTTATATAAGAAACATAGATGCTTAGGACAATAGTGATAGTTCTACATTATAGAATAGGTCATCAGTAGTTAGAAACAATGCAATCTTCTACTACAGCCAGTACAATAGTTCATCAGTAGTTAGAAACAATGCAAGCTTCTACTACAGCCAGTACAAACTAGACCAAAAAAGATCCAGTAGCTCACGAAATAAGATATACAAACCACAAGTCACAATTTGATCAACGCAGTATCACCACAAAGCTCAGAGTTAATTACACGTCACAGAACTCCTGAAAATCAATAGAAATGTGTATTCAGTGACCATTGTTAGAAAAGCTGGAAAAGAAAAAGGTTGCAGTGCTGCAAAAAAAATTATTCAGAAACTATCGTGCTGAGAAAGATGCAAAGCATGCTTTAGTTACATACAGGCACAAATATGACTCCCAGAATTCCAACAACTTTGAAACTACTTAAATGGTGCAATGCACATATTAATTTCTCTAGCTATGAAGGTTTTTTTTTCCTAAGTGGAGTTATACACTTATACCATCAATCAGAGCCTCTGTACCAAACGTCCAAATTAAACAAAACTGCAGAGTTCCTGGACACCATCTCACTAGCAAGATCTAAGCATACCATTTAAAAATCAACAATCAATTATGTAAAATAAGGAATACATGACAAAAGTTCTCTACTCGTCAATCTGGTATCATTTCAAGGTGTTTGTTCGTTTAAGGTCTCTGCTCGTCAATCTGGGATGAACGTTAGAACTTAGAAGCAGGGACAATTCAAGGATCCCTGCAATGACACCATCTCACTAAGATGTCCTAAAAGTATGCAAGCACAAAAAACTAGATGTCCTTAGCATATCAACGGATTAGGTGCCAGGTTACTTCCCAACGCATTTCATCAAACAGTAGGGGAGCCTGAGTCTTACATATCAACTTGCCAGGAGCTGCCACCGAGGTTTCCCACTGCTCGTCGTGCTTGATGCCGGCAGACCTCCGAGGATGAACACTGCGCCACCTCCTCTACAGCTAGGACGGTCCTTCCAGCATCCAAGGAAGAGCGTCTGCCTATTTGAATAATATTTCCATTGGGCAAACAGTTGTAAAGTTCTAATAAAATGTAGATGTAGATATGTAACTAGTTCATTCATCTGAATTACATGGAACGCAATCAATCATCTGTATTGTGTCAGAAATCAGATCAAGTTGTGAAAATTTTCCTGTTCCTTTTACCGGAAATATATAGGAGCTAATTACAGGAGTTGCATAATATACCTTGATTATTGCTCCCCAAATTGGTGAGTGGGCAAGTCCCGAGTACTGTGTTCGTGCGCACGCGCTTAAGCCCAGGTGCCCAGCGAGCAGCGCCCAACCGTCGCCCCTGCGCTGTGCATCGCCCAGCAGGCCACGCCTCCGCCATGCCCCGCGGCGTTGCGCATAGCGCACCGGGCCAGCCCCTCCTGCCTCGGATCCGCGGCGTTGAGCCTCAAAACGCGACGCGCTTGCGCCACGCCACACCAGTCGTGCAAGCCTGCTGCCGCCGGCCGCCGGCTACCGTGCTGTCGCGGCTCGCCGCAAGCCTAGGACTGGACCGTTGCCTGCTGCCTCGCACCCGCGACCTGCGCTCGGCTGCCAGGTCACCGTGGGTCTCTCTCCGCGCTCGGACAGCGACCTACGCTCGGCTGCAAGGCCGCGCTCGGCCAGGCATGGACTCCTTTCAGTGCACCGTTGTCGCCCCGGGTCGCTGCCTCACTGCTGTACCGAGGCGAGGAGGGAGGGGATAAAGAACGGCGGCGGCTGATTGGGGTGGCGCTACAGGCAAGCAAAAGTTCAAATCTTCTTCAGCAACGATAGCCAAAAGAATCCCTTTTTGCGAACAGATTTTCAGGAGGGGTGACGCCTATATTTGAATTGCAAGCGACCAATATTTATTTTGAGTTTGGGTGCCCAGTATTAGGTTGGAAGGATTTCCAATCGCCGGCCTTTTATCACCCTGCAGCAGACGACGGGATCCACCTGGGCCAAATTGGCAGCCCAAGCCCAGGTTGGGAAGTGACGGGCCAAATTTGTTTATTTTGGCCTAGATACATTGGTCACCATTTGTTTATTTATGATAATTCCAAAAATAATTGTAACAATACTTAAATTTGGTCACAAAATTTTACAAATTGACACGTCAGCATATTTTAGGTCCATAAGCATTTCATAAAATTTTTTAAATAACTATAAGAAAGTGCGACTATACATTGTTCACAAATAGAATTTAATTTTTTTGAACTGTCCAAACTATCTCAGATAAAGAAAATGATCAAAATCAATGTTCATCAAAATCAACGATACTTTGTAGTTGATGATGCTTTCATTAAAAATCATTTATTGTCGTGAAATCTATTTGAAGTTGTCACACGCGACCATGGGGTTTCAATTTTTTTTCCTGTCCATTTTCAAATTTTTTTATCTGCCGCTATTTTTTTCCTCTCCCCTGCAATTAAAATATTGGTTCCATTTTTTACCTTTACCCATTCCAAAAATTTTCATCCCCGCGATTTTTTTCCTTTTTTTAACGTAATCCCCGCGATTTTTCCCCCCTCTCCCGCCATGCCGCGCGTGCTCAACACGCAAAAAAAAATTCACACGAAAACTGCTCCCAGATGGCCAGATCCCAATTTCCGCCGACGCCCAAGGAACGCCGCGCCGTCTCCTAGTGCTGACCAGACGCCCACGGACGGCGGGAGGCCGGGCGGCAGTGCGGCGCGGGTGCGGGGCTGCTCCGGCCCCTTCCGTTGCCCTGGAGCGGATGCCACGGCGGCGGTGGCGCCCTCGGCTAGCTCCAGCATAGGCGACGGTGGCATTCTCGCAGGTAAGCGTCCCCCTCTCCGCGCCTACCGCTAGTCCAAGATCGAGGCCGAGCTCACCCGTATCTGCGATTGCATCCTCGCGCTGCTCGACTCCCACATCCCACCTCGTCCTGTCTGCCATCGCCGCCGAGTCCAAGGTCAAGATGAAGGGCGATTTCCACAGGTATTACCATTATCGCCAACAGATATTGCCATGAGGGAGAAGCTGCCGCATTCCAAGAAGAACTCCATTCGCTGTCCATGACCTGATCCATCTATTATTTTCTGAATCCTTCTTATATGTTGCAGGTGTTGAGGTGAAGCCTAGTAAGTCATACTTTCATGAGTCTTCTGGCGAGGGATGCTTCAACATCACCAGGTGACGGAAAGAGGGAGACCCAAAAAAAAAAAACAAAAAAAAAAACAAAAACCAAAAAAACCCAAAAAAACAAAAAAAAAAACCACAACAAAAAAAAAACAAAAAAACACACAAAAAAAAACAAACAAAAAAAAACCCCCCAAAAAAAACCAAAACCCCCACCCCCCCCCACCCCCCCCCCCCCCCCCCCCCCCCCCCCACCCCCCCCCCCCCCCCCCCCCCCCCCCCCC